>NW_009258966.1:384888-418496 GCF_000687185.1 Egretta garzetta | reverse complement strand
TCCCTGCTCTAATGTGGTATCCCTTCCATATGGGATATAGTCCTTCACACACTTTTCCAATATTGGGTCCTTCCCGTGAGATTAAGTTCTTCAAGAACTGCTCCATCATGGGTCCTTTCCATGGGGTGCAGTCCTTCAAGAATGGACTGCTCCAGTGCGGGTCCCCCCACAGGTCCTTCCAGAAAACCTGCTCCTGCATGGGGTTTCTATGGGTTCACAGCTTCCTTCAGGGCACATCTACCTGCTCTGGTGTGGTCTCCTCCATGGATTGCAGGGTGGATATCTGCTTCACCATGGTCTTCTTGAACTGCAGTAGAATGTCTGCTCCAGCACCTGGAACGCCTCCTCCCCTTCCTTCTTCACCAATATTGGTTTCTACATGGCTGTTTATTTCACATGTTTTACTCTTCCCTCACAGCTGCTGTTGTGCTATTTTTCTTACCTGTTCTTAGAAATGTTATCACAGAGGTGCTACCAATGTCACTGATTTGACCAACGGTGGGTCTGTCTCAGAGCCAGCTGGGACTGGCTGTATCCAACATGGGGATGGCTTCTGGTGTCTTCTCACAGAAGCCGCCACCTCTGCAGCCACCCTGTTACCAAAACCTTGCCTTGTAAACCCGATACGCTGACAAAATACATCACAAAAGCAATGAAGCTTCCTTTTTGGGAGGAAGTCAGTTTAGAGCATCCTTTTATGCTGTGACTTAGTAGTGAGATAGACATTTTGGTTCGTGGTATGAGAGCAAAATTCTACTTTGGAAAATACTATTATACATGCCAATTAGATACTAAAATTTTCCTTTGTCATTCTTTGTGTCTTATTTTAAAAGTTTATTCTAAAAGACTGTTGCATTCAAAACCCCCACAATTTCAATTTTCTGTCTTGCAAATGAAATAAATTAGGTAAAATTTGGTAGTTTTTAATCATTTGGCAAGGAGGGCTCTAGGGCTGTGAAACCTGGGGGCTTATTAAATTATTATTTGTAACAGTTTCAGTGCTGGGTAATTAACATTTTGGTGGAGAAAAACTTCTGCAGACTAGTAAACTGTCAGCATATATGTTAATGCAAGTTTAAAGCCATGACAATCCATGTGAATTCTAGTACAGAAGAGGCTGTAGGAGAGGTTGGTAGATCTTCCTTCCACAACTTGTTTGTGGAGTGGATCTGCTGTACACTAGTACGTCATTGGGTACGCACAGGAATGGTCTGTGCGCTCCCGTAAGTAAAGTAGTCGTCGTTTCACAGAACTAATGAGACTTTTTGTGAGTGACCCTTTTTTCTCTTGTCATAGAAAAATGCTAATATGGATAGTTTCCAACCATTTTCAGATTTCAGTTGGATCTAGGTGCAACAAGCCACCTTGATACATAAAAAACCTACAGCTGTGTTAAACAATGAGAAGTTAGTACAAGTATAGGTGGAAAAGGTTATAGTGAATTTTTAGGAGGGGAGAGAGTAAAATGCCCTGGGAGAAAAGAGGAAACTATTTTGCTGTTTTATATCACTGCACATTATAGAGGATCCCACAAAGTCTTTCATGGAAATCTTCTTGTGGCAAAGCCTGGGACTGGTCTGTGGTGGTAGCATCATCCATTCTGCACCACTCGTCGTAAGCAATGAAATTATTTCCTCTTCCATTTTTCTCTATTTCAAGATGGGAAGTCGGAAGAGAGGAGATTAGTATTCAAACTTTAGGTTATTAAAGATATTTTTAGTAAGTGACAGGACTTCCTTTGGTTTTTTTCATAACTTGCATATCCTTATTAGAAGGTAACCATAAGTAGCATTCACTGTTGAAGCTTGCTTACCTCATGCTCTGCTTTTCTGCTTCAGACAGCGCATTATTCTTGTAGCTCTAAAATGGATATAGACTTTGTAATTGTGCTTTTTTGTTTTTGTTTTTGTTTTTAATAGGAGATGAGATCTGTAAATAAGTAAAGTACTATTTCTTCTGAAAAGATAGTGTGGTTTCAGTTTAGTGGTTTGGTAATATAAATGAGCAAACCAAACTGCCATTTGCAAAATATTTTAAATTGTTTCTGTTTAGGGTTTGTTTGACACCCATAATACTGATCCAACTTTGCAGATAGATTCCAGTAGTTATCACACCTCTTATTCTGCAGATACATTTGTGGATTCATTTCATTACTGTTTCTTACTTTTTATGTCTTGTTTGGCATATTACATTCTTTAGAAAAATCCGTAAGCAAAAACATTTTGTTGGAGTATTTGAGTGAAAAGATAAAAGTATCAAGCCTTTTTTGTGAAGTATTCAGTCCCATTTGTTTTTTATAAGGCAAAACAGTGGGAAGCTTGGCAAACAAGCATAACTTAATTTGCTTTCCAAGATGTGAATGCCTCTTGAAGTGAAAAGACCCACTCTGTTGCAAATCTAAAATTAGGTTACATATAATATATTCAAAGCTGAACAAAATAAAATTGCTCCATGATGAGTGTCATTTTGTTGATATGAAACTTATTTTTAAATCCTTTTTATGTGGGCTTTTTTGTTTAAGTTTAATCTGAAGTTGAATACCTCAGACCTCAGAGTCCTGTTCTCTGATGGATTTGTGTATCTTTCTATCTTAAAATAAAATAAAAGGGAAGGGAAGTGTGGAAGTGACTGGAAAACTTGATGCACATTCCAATATGGGCAAATTGCTGTATTGTTGACACAGCTTCCACAGCCTTAACCCATGAGGATATTCAAACCCAGCAATGGATGAAAGAAATGACAGAGAGAGAGCAGAGCTTCCTGCATAAACCAGGCTTTTCTGCAATGAGTCTGCTCCATGTCAAACCACCTGGAAAATTTTTACTGATACTTGCATTTTCTTTTACCTCTCCTCTATTTCATGTTGGTTCATGTGACACTAGAGACTCGGAAAAGTTTGAGTCTCTTAGGACATGTTAACTGTGATGCAGGTGCCACAGGAACAAGGTCAAACCAAGTCCACGCTGAAGCAGGTATAGTTACGTGATGTTGCACCACTTAGCGTGTCTTGTTGGCTTGCTTCTGAGCCTTCTGGGAATTTTCCAAACAAGAGGTAGCAGCTCTGTAGGATGGATCTCTTTGACACTGCTGATTTAAGCAAAATATTGCAGTCTTTGGTACACGATAACATACCTTGCATTCTCTGTACTGCACTAAAGCATAGTTTACTGAGGCTGAAAGCACTCAACCCACTGTTAGGTAGGAGTGGAGAAAATGCTGCGTCTGGTGGGAGTGCACCCTAATTCAGGCATGGCTGTATGATGCTTCCTCTAGGCTCACTGTTTGTGGCAAAAGAAAATAAAATACAAACGTGCCATGTGGGTGATTTCATACCTACCTGTACCATCTTTTTAGATATCTCTTCCACAATATATTTCCTTCCTGTTAATTCATCTTCCTGAGAGTTAGTTTTCTGTTTCATAAAGATGCACATTGTGATCATTATTCCACTTAGCAGTGGTAGAAGACAAAGAAATTAAAAATGAACAGGTATAGTATTTTGCAACTTCCTCACTTACTCTTTGTCTTCAGCAGATACTGATTTTGCCAGTGACCTTTTTGTTTATAATCTAATTTCCGTTAACCTTTACATCACTTAGTTTAAATCTGCATTTGACAACTTGTCTTTACCCAGATGGTTTCCTTTATACCTTTTTGGTATGCTGAAGCAGATCTCTGAATGGATTACCCATGCCACAGCTTGAGCATGAGATTGATTTAGGGACAGAAAGTGGGTCATGACAGGCTAGCCTGAAAAATATAGTAAGGATTTAGATGACCTGCTTTACCCAGTGTTTTGTTTTGATTGTGATTTACTAAAATAATTCTTAAAATAGATACTACTCAATTTTACCTTTTCTCTAAATGATACCTTTGCCAAGACAAGTATAAATTTATATGAATATTAATATATATTATCCCCCACCCAATTTGTAAAGGAAGTGAATCAGGTATCTCTTCACATCATAGAGTGATACTCTTACTTTAATGGCTTGCATTCAATATGTATATTAAAAGATGGACTTTCAGCAGAAAAAATAGTCCTTGTCCACTTGCAAATATATCTATTTGTATCTGGGACAGCAGTGGTGGCACACGCGGTAGCACAGCAGTTACACAACCTAGTACAGCAGGTGATAGACTTACAGCTGTAGCTTTCAGAGTAGACATTCCTCATTTACCAGTAATAGTTCCCAAATTCTATAATTAATTACTTTTCCATATTTACCCTAAAGACATCAAAGTATGGATTGCTCTTAACTACCCAAAAATAATCATAAACCAAGCCTCAGTGAACAGAATTGCATATGTAATGTGTATGAAATATATAGTTTGTATAATTACTCCATATATGTAGACATGCTATTGACTTATAAATCAATTAGTACAAATTTACAAGGCTTTGTCTCAGAGATGTTGTAAAAAACCCCCAACTAGATAAATGCTTGGCCTATGTTACGTATTGATAAATTTTGTGTTAGTATAAAAAAATCTACATAAAATTTATTCAGGTGAAATCTTTATATCATGTCACATACTTATATGTGCACACATATGCATAAAGCACTAAGTTCTGCCTGAAGTAATTGTATTTCCCTAACTTGTTAGTTTTCTTGGTTTTGTCAGAAAGAAACTTGCGCTAATAATTTGTTTTTTATTATATTCAGGCATAAAATGAAGCTGACTGTGAACTACCTAAGCACCTAAAACCCCCCAGGAAAAGGAGGGTGTATTTTTGCATCTTGTGGGCTGTATACACAAGGTGTGAGGTTCAAAATACGAACACAAAATAATTATTATAGCAAAAAGGTGCTAATGCATAACTGTGTTAGAATTCATTGCATGACTATAAACATTTGGCTTCTCAGAGTTGGATTAGTCAGGGAATTTCTGTCATGCAGTTTCATGCAAATGTCTCAGAAGAGTGAATAAAGTGCTCCTCCATCACTAGCTTTGCACTTCTTTAAAAGAATAAACAACCAGCTAACAAGAATGACAAATTAAAATACTGATTTTGGTTTAGGTGAAAGGCAGGAGGTCTCTGTCAACCTGTCTGTGCTTAAACTGGATATAAAAGAAGGTATTTGAAACTCAAATGTTTTAAGAATTAAAAGCACACCAGTACTACATCCCTTTAATGTGTTTCTATTTATATTTGATAATTTGTAACCTCTAGAAGAAGGATGAAAGCTGGTATTAAAAGTGGATGGTTTGCTGCAAATACAGGAAGAAAGGCATACACATTGAAAGCTGATGTTTACGTGTCTGTTACGGAGAAGATCATCTTGAGTGCCATCACATAGCACACCCAGGACAACCAGAGGATCAGGCCCAGTCAGCATGGGTTTATGAGAGGCAAGTCCTGCTTAACCAACCTGATCTCCTTCTATTACAAGGTGACCCACTTAATGGATGAGGAAAAGGCTGTGGATGTTATTTACTTGGACTTCAGAAAACCCTTTGGTACTGTTTCCCACAGCATTCTGCAGGAGAAACTGGCTGCCCATGGCCTGGACAAGCATACTCTTTCCTGGATAAAAAACTGTCTGGATGGCTGGGTCCAGAGAGTTGTGGTGAATGGAGTTAAATCCAGTTGGCAGCCGGTCACAAGTGGTGTTCCCCAGGGCTCAGTGTTGGGGCCAGTTCTGTTTAATATCTTTATCAGTGACCTGGACGAGGGGATTGAGTGCACCCTGAGCAACACTGCAGATGAAACCAAGTTGGGCAGGAGTGTTGATCTTCTTGAGGGTAGGAAGGCTCTGCAGAGGGACCTGGACAGGCTGGATTGGTGGGCCAAGGCCAGTTGTATAAGGTTCAGTAAGGCTAAGTGACGGATCCTGCACTTGCGTCAGAACAACCACATGCAACACTACAGGCTTGGGGACGAGTGGCTGGAAAGCTGCCCAGTGGCAGGACCTGGGGGTGTTGGTCAACAGCTGGCTGAACATGAGCCGGCAGTGTGCCCAGGTGGTCAAGAAGGCCAATGGCATCCTGGCAGGTATCAGAAATAGTGTCGCCATCAGGACTAGGGAAGTGATTGTTCTTTGGTACTTGGCACTAGTGACACCACACCTTGAATTCTGTGTTCAGTTTTGGGCTTGTCACTGGAAGAAGGACACTGAGTTGCTGGAGCATGTCCAGAGAAGTGCAACCAAACTGGTGAAGGGTCTAGAGCACACGTCTTATGGGGAGCGGCTGAGGGAACTGAGGTTGTTCAGACTTGAGAAGAGGTGACTGAGGGGAGACCTTATCACCCTCTACAACTGCCTGACAGGAGGTTGTAATGAGGTGGGTGTTGGTCTCTTCTCCCAAGTAACAAGCAATAGGACAAGAAGAAATGTCCTCAACTTGCACCAGGGGAGGTTTAGTTTGGAGATTAGGAAATTTTTTTTCACTGAAAGGGTTGTTAAGCATTGAAACAGGCTGCCCAGAGAAGTGCAGGTGTTTAAAGGTGTGTAGATGTGGTGCTTAGGGACGTGGTTTAATGGTGGACTTGGTAGTGTTAGGTTAACAGTTGGACTCAATGAGTTCGAAGGTCTTTTCCAACCTAAACAATTCTATGATTCTATTAAAAACCCAAAATGTTACACTAATGTTTGTATGATAATTAATTAACATCATGCCAAGGGTAATCATAATTCAAATTACTTGTATGTTTCCTTTCTAACTGCTGTATTCTGTTCTTTTTAATATTTGATGACTTTCATCTAGCCACCAGCCTTTCTAAAGATATTTTTGGTACAATGCTTGATGAAAATAGATCATTCTTTTCTGTAGAATCCCCTTTAGATTTGTATAATTTTTTTCTTTTGCACACCTCTATAAATGCTTTCTATGAATTATCTCAAGACCAAGTCAATAGCATTGTAAAGCTTCTTTTTCTTCTATTTTTGTAGCATGTTGTAGCATGTACATACTAGATGTAACAGAGCTGTTTTGATGAGAGCAATGGCATGCAGTCAGGTCTTTCTTGGCGTTGTTGTATTCCCAAATGGAGGGCTGTGCTGAAATTTCTGAGGCAGTGGAAATTAGTTCTAAACCTCAGTTGAGTACCACAGGAGAAATCTTCAGCCTAGACAGATCTCTTCATGTAATCATAAAATGCATCTGAATTTAATTTATTTTTTTTTTTAATTTGCAATGATGGGGTCATACTTTCAGAGGTGACATAGTATTCTGTAAACCGGAATGGTACTTTGGCGCCACAGTGATAAGTTTTTGTTCAATGGCTAAAATAAAACCAACCTGGATATCATGGTATACACTGGAAATCCATTATTTGTAAGGGAATTCATTGGCATGGTTGTTCATTCTACTGCTGAAGGCATGAAAAGATGTCAAGGAAGCTTCTCCCTCTTGCCAGCACTGAAATTGGCATCACAATATAGGACAACTCCAGTGGGGAAGAAGCTTGGGAGGTGCCTGGTGCCAGAAACTGCTCACAGCAGGGTCAGCCACAGGGTCAGACCAGGCTGCTCAGGGTTTCATTCTGTTGGTGCCTGAGACCCCATGAGGATGCACAGGTCCCGGGCAGCCTGTGCCACCACTTACCTGTCCTCCTGGGAAAAGGTTTTCTTACAGCTGATGTATATGTGGACTATATTGTAAATGAAAAACATACTCTGGCAACAATAATGAAAATCCAGTATTTGTATTACCAAAACCAGGCTAGTATTAACTAAATGGACCTAATACATTAAATGTATTCAACAAAGACGTTTCTTTCTGCATTGACATCCACTTCTGTGCATGCTTCATTTTCTGTGATGATACTGATGATATAATTGCAATACTTACAGGGTCACTGTTTCCTGCAGTGAAAACATCACAGCTGGATCTGAGCTTTAACTACATCTAGCAACAGGAGTTGACAATGCAAGTAGGTTTCTTAGATGTATTAAGAAGAGGTTTGAAATTAAAAATGTGAAAGTGATATGTTAGAAATTATCCACTTGGAACATCATGTCCAATTTTAGGCTGCTTTTCAAAGGGAAAAAATAGCAGACTTAATAGGATCAGGTAAGATAGATTAGAACGGCTAGTACATAGTGAGATTTACTGCATATGAAAGTGGAGATTACAAAAAAAAGAAAAAAAAATAGTCAGGATTTGGGTAAAGCATTCAAATCGTAAATAGCTATGAAAATGAATGGCTCCTTTTTCTTCTGTTATATAAAGAAAGGAAATTATTATGGAATAGAATTATTTGTCTGCACTCATGGTCTGTAACAGCCTCTGCCACAGTGGGTCATTGAGAAGTGGTTTACAGATAGGTATTTTATTTTCAGTATTAACCTGTGCAACTAGTTGCTGAAGTTTAAAACAACTAGGTTTATCAGTTTCTATGAGTCCTGTCATAAACTGAAGGCTGGCTTACTCTGAACAGTTGAGGTGCTCTAGAGACAGGATTTTCCTCTTCTTTTTGTCTGAAGTTGTTCAAAACCTGTGCCTGAGAGCTGAGCATCAGGTAAAACAGTACCATCAAGTGTGGCAAGCGCAATGTACTGTAGAAGGGCAGTGTTATAAACATTGAATCTTTTTTGTATATTTTAACAACAGTGAAAGTACAAATGTGGGTTTTAACCATTACGCCAATGTTGAGCTAAGGGTCTCGTGTTGGCCACTTGCTAGACTTGCTAGGGAATCCACTTCTGGGCTCTTGCACGTTTTTAAAACCTGTGAAGTCTGTGAAGCAGCTCTGGGTGCTTCCTCTCCCTACTGCAGCTTCTGGCTGTGCCCAAGTGCCTCTGCCTCTCACCTGCAGACCCATTTGGCTGCCTTTTGCAGGGTCATGGGAGGGAGCTCGGGAGGTGCCGGGTGTGAGGTGCTGCTCCCGGAAGGGTCAGCCATGGGGTCAGGCCAGACTGCTCAGGGAGGGAGGGAGCCTGCAGAGCCCCCAGGCAGCCTGTGCCACCACTTGCCTGCCCTGCCAGGGACAGGTTCCCTTGCAGCTGGTCCCAGCCTCTCGTGTCCTTCACCCTCCTGCCATGCCCTGCTGAGAAGAGCTCAGCTCCCTGGCATCCCCTCGTAGGCACTGAGGGTTGATGTTAGGTGCCACTGGAGCAGCCCCTTTTCGAGGCTGAACCAGCCCTGGTTCTCCAGCCTCTCCACACAGGGTGAGTGCTTCTAGCTGTGACCATGTTGGTGGCCCTCTGCTGAGCTTACTGTGGTTTATTGACATTTTCCTCACGGTGAGAGGCCCCAGACTGGACACAGTATCTAGACATGGTTTAATGAGTCCTGAGTAGAGATGGGGAAATCCTATCCTTTGATTTACTGGCCATCCATTTCATACATCCCAAGATGTGGCTGGCCTTCACTGTCCACTGGTTCAGGCTCCATATCCAAGAGATTGCAAAGAATACTCTTTCCTAGAGGTGCACTGAAGGTTTACATTTCAGCTGCTCAAAGCACTGGATTTAAGCAATAGATGTTGTACATCATTTACCAGCACATCATTATCTCCAGCTGATAAGAAAAATTATCATAGTGAATATCATGTATCCTAAATACAACTCCCTTATTCAAGATGATTGTTTCCATAAGAGTCTCTGAAGTCTATTGGAGTTTTGAGAGGGTGTTACTAGGAAGTTTCCCCACAGCTTGAGTTATTGAAATTATCAACAGAAAATAAAGAACTCAGATTTGGCAGTCTTGCAGCTTTCCAGCTGATTTCCTGGACAGCATCCACAGCATCTGGAGTAACCTTTTTGTGTACCTGTTCTGAGTCCTGGCAAACCACCTCTCCTCCACTAGGAGCTAACCTCTCATCTAGAGTAAACTATTATTCACTAGTAGTGAAAGGATAGTAGCTGTTCACTAGTACTCAAAGGGATGCATTTTGTTGAGATCTCAGATGTTGAGAAGTGCATATAGCCTTTTTTATCATGAGAGGATTTATCACTTATGTGCCTTTATATAAAAGAAAATGCCTTTTCCCTCATGCTATGAAAATGTGAATGAATTGGAGTAGCTACTGAATTTGGCTTTTTACACAATTTGTTATCTAGTCAAACAGCTAGCCTTAAAAAACAAACAAACAAAAGAACAAAAAACACCCCCCCACACATCTGAGAAATCTATGGATTGGGGGCATTTTTGGGCTGATGTCAAAAATCTCAGCTTTAGTTGGTATTCTAGAAAATGTCACATAAATAGTGTGGAAATCAGTCATTTGTGCAACTTCTCTTCAATTTTCCCCTTTCGTGATTATTCAAGCCTCTCTGCTTTCTGTACCTGGGTTTTTTGTTTATTTGTTTTTAAAGCAGAAATGTGATTTCTGCTTTGGGTGCTCTTGATTTACAGCTGGTTAAGGTGCAGTACCAGTGCCAGTACAGCAGAGTTGCTGTAGTGGAGCTCTGTTAGGGAGCCAGACCTGCTGATGGGCCAAATCCACATTTTTATTTTTTTTTTTAAACTCTCAGTTTAGTGCCAAGAATCACTGAATAAAATATCTCAGTAGAAACTCATAGGCAGTTACTATTTCTGTGCTTCAAAAGCTAGCAATAAAAATGGTAAGATGGCCTTTGCTGTCTTTGTCATTCATCTGAATCTTTAAGATGTTTTGTTTGTGGTGGTGTTTCTTCTGAATATTAAGATCATTCCTCTGGATATTAAATACTAATATATTTAAATTGTTGGGGTGCTTATTCTGATGGAAGCTGATTACCTTTTTCCTAGTTCTAGGAAGATAATAATGCTCATTACTTCCATTAGGTTCTTCTGTGTTCAAAGTTTCGTAGAATCATTAAATAAACAGATAACAGAACTCTTGGTGGAGTTGGATTCGAAGTGTAAATTAAATGCAAGACTTGAAAATAAAAAATGGAATGTAGTATTAGAGTATTGGCAAATTCTAATGGTTTCATTTTTCTTCTGATGAATAGAGGCTCTACAGCCATGACAGATTCACTAGTTTTGATTTAGTTTCCAGAGGTAAAATTGAAATTTTGAATAATTTAGCATGCAGAGGATATTTCTAAATTTAGGCTGCCAGAACTACCATCCCAAACTACCATTTGTTATTTATTTTAATTGATATTAAGATCAAAGTGGTGCACTATTCTGAATTTTACTGTAATTCACATTAAAGGCACACAAATGTGTATTTTAATATAATTTTATATGTAACACAGTCACCTATCTCATCTTGTGCTAGCATTCCCAGATATTGCGGAAAATGTAACGTCATTTAAATACAGATGGGTGTGTCTGTTCTGTTCATCATTTGTTGAAAGGCAATGCACAACTGAGTGAGAAGTTTATAAACTAGTTTCAGTATTTCCATGTTCCATTTTCACATTCAATTCTGTTTCAGTATTTCCATATTTTTTAACTTACTTATGATGTTTAAACCAGGAAGTTAAGTGTTTTACATATAACCTATGCTTAGGTTTTTTAATGTATTAAAAGATACCTAAATTGTTTTATGTAAATTGGAGAAGGCTGCTCTTGAGTAATTTTCAGGTAATTTCCATGTTTGTGACTGCTTTAAGTAAAAACAAGCATATTGTATCTTAAAATTATTTAATATACATATTTATAGCAACAGTTGTTCCTATGGTTCATTTATATTCAGTTTGGAGGGGGGCAGTAATGCATAAAGTGTGTTTATATCACATTGAAGTATTACCATTTATGAAATTTTTTTGTTTACAAAATAGAACATTGTTGGTATTTTGAAGCTATGGTGCTTTTCCTGTGTTGGTAATCCTGATTAAAGCAACATAAGCAGGAATTGACACAAGCTGGTGTAGTCTGTTATGCCAGTAATCCATGGTTTAAGGGTCCCTTAGATCTTGTGCACGTTGGTATGAAGGAACTTAGTAGTTGAACCATCATGTTAGTGGTTTTACAGACAGATTTTATTTTGTCAGTTTCTGCCAAGCACATGGGTTTTGCCCATGGGGGAAAAAGTTTTACAGGATGATTGAAAATTTTTTGTTTATAAACAAAGCCTCTGTAAGTAACTGAAAAAAACCTAGATAAATATTGTTAGGTATTTTGCAACCATTAAATAAATGTATATGATCTAATTAAGTACTTTATTTTATTTTGTATGAAATAAAGTTTTTGTATTGATTAATAGACTAACAGAAATAATTGGCAAACACCTATTAAGGCTATTGTAAACTGTTGGAGTACCTAAGCACAACAAAATGAGGGGAAGGCTGTGTGAAAGTTTAACTCAATTTATGTTAGTAGTTGTAATCCCTGTAACTTTAGAGAAGCTAGATGTTGAAGGCACATGGTTTAAATGTAAACCGTAGCATTTATTCCTGTAATTTGTAGATTGTATTTTTAAGTTAGATAATGTATTGGCAATTATGTAACTGATTATAGGTGCTATTTGGAAAAAAAAAAAATCTTAAGTGTTGCCATTTGTGCTCATCATCTCTTGCAGATACAAAATTCAAAAGGTATTTAAAATACTGATTGCACTAAGTGATACAGTAGGAGATAGTTGCTGAGTTTTTTGAAAATGTCAGGCTGTCATTAGCATACATGGCTTTTTTAAGGCAATGTTGTGACAATTTCAGTCTTAGGACTTGAGTTCCTTGGTCAGTTTAAATAAAAAGTATCTTGAAAACAAATCAGATGGATTGATTAAATCCGTGTTTACGGGCTTATCTTTACCACATACTTTGAGCAAAGTTTTGTGATCCTTATAAAACAAGAAACTTCATGTCTGAAATCTGAAGAGCATCTGTCACAGACAGCAAAGCCAGAGAAATATTTTGGTATAGTAGACACAAAGATTTAGAGAAGATGTAGTGGGAGGTTTTGACTAAACCTCTGTAATATATATTCACTAGTTACGGGAAAGTAGGAAGCTGTTTGATATAAATGATGAGTTGGAGATAGGCATTTCAGTGTTTTATATGCCACCATCTGAAGCCATAAAAGGCAGCACTGGTTTGCGTGTTTTATGGGCATCTGCTGTTTCTGGGGTTTTACATAACTTTCTATTACCCAGGCATCTCCACAGCTTCAGTGTCTGAAAAAAAATCTGTGATTTTTCAGATTTGGTGTAGACATTGTTGTCTGTAGCTGGTTGAGCATGAGTTTTGCTGTGAATCAGCATCGAGAGCAGCATCTGGAACAACATGTGCATATATGTTTAAATAGAGTGATTCAGGAATACTTCTGTTTTTCAAGGTCATGGTGAGCATGTTGCCTGTGTTTCAGTTCCCCAGTGAAGTGGAAACAGGGTGCACGCCGCTCCCAGAGCTGATTACTTCTGGGAAGGACACCTCACCTGCATGCATGGGACAGCCTGCTCTGGCTATTGAGCGTATGTGGTGGGGAAAGAAAAAGAATCTGCATCTTCCAATTCCTTTATGAGTACCTGAACTGACAGAATATTCTTATACTTCCAAATATTTCTCATGAAAATTCCTGAGTGGTGTTAAGATGATTTGTGTTGCTGAACACAGTAGTAAATTAATAACATAAATTGCTACTTACCTCACCACTCTATCGGTAAGAAAGTACTTACCAGTTTACTTATTTCCACAGCGACTTCCCTTGTATGAACTATGTACCCATATTTTGGTGTTGGAGAAATAAAGGTAAGGTGACTGATCTGAAGCTCAGTGAAGTCATTAGGCTGTTGTTCTTGGGGTTTTGGTGACCCAGGCAAGATGACTCCATTGCAAAGACAGAATTTAGCTAGATTTCACATGTCTCTGTTCTGCTCTTAGCTGTCTCCTTCCCATGAAATAAACTTCTCTGAATGGTGCAAATTCTGCTCTGAATGGCAGATGGGCTCATTGATTTTTCCCCTCTATGGGGCTCCTGGAGATGAATAACAGCACCAGGTATTTGACTGCAAGAGCTGAGAAATACATCCCTAGAATCCAGGAATTCAAACATCCTGTTCAACTCGGAGTCTGGCAAAGTCATAACAAAGTTGCTGTGTCTACATAATGTACAAGGGACTGGGAAAGCAGATCTAAGAGCCTACAGTAATTTAACTCACCCCTTTCTTCCCTGATCAAGAACTTTATCATTTCATCATAGAGAATTTGTTTTTGGATAGGAGAACTGACCCATTGCCCAGGAGATGTAAAGCAACATAAATTGCTTTGAGAACCTTTTCAGCTTCTGCATGCTTAGCTGACAAAGCCCTAGTATGAACAGATGCTCTAACAGATGTCATACTTCTCAGAAACAAGAAAGTTGATGATTTAAGGGTTTCTTGACTGGCAAATATCAGTGACAGAAGATGTAGAGCATGTAATGCAATACAGTGTTAGCTGATTCCTGTTTATACCCTTCTAGATTGCACTTTTAGATTGGTCATTGCCAGCAAATAGGTAATGGGCATAATTAAAAGGAGGTTAGTAGAAATGAAATGCATGAACACCAAACACAGACTCAGTCATTTCCTAATTTCAAGAGTCTTAGTGTATGTAGGATACAAACCATCTCCAAATCAAGAACAAAATTAGGCCCAGGTTATAGGCTCTGAAATCCATAGCTGCAGCCAGGCATAGAGATACTGCACTTCTTCCAAAAACTTGACATTCTCAGTGTGCAACCTTGGTAGTCCTAGATCCTAATCTTAGCCTGCAGATGTGAATTTCAGTAGTGGTGAATGCCGTTCTCCTCTTAGACTCCTCTTAGTACTATTTGTGATGCAGAGGCAATGGGAAAGATGACCTGTTCTTCCTTGTGTAACAACAGGACATGTCCTTAGGGACACAAAGACTTCTGGGAAGGAGGAAACATAGTTTGTGGGAGGCAGGTTTTAAGTAACTGATTTTCCTGCACTTGAGTCTGCAGAACTGGATTGAATGCCAACAAGTAACTCGCCACCCTAATGAAACTCCAAAAGATACTGAAATTCGTGAAGTAGGATTGCCACTGAAGTTAGGGTCTGACTCCTTTTGACGAAATTGAAACCTATCTCAAACATGATTGGTCTAAAATAAGCATTTTTTTTTCCTAAAATGAGAAAGTAGATGGTTCTGCTTCATAAATTAAATGGATTGCAAGTCTTAAGGAACCCATGTTATTTGATAACTGCGTCTGTCCTGGTGACTCACTTGGAGATCCCACACAGCACAGACCATGGGGGGGTACCAGGCAGTCCTGCTGTATTTTAAACAGTGGGGAAGGCTGTTATTTTCCATCCTCTCAGCTGGTGGACAAGAAGATGGAAAATGGACTGTCAGCACATGAGAGCTAACACTGTAATGGGCTTTTGTAATGGACAGTTTGTAGGGAGTTTGCTGTGGTGGGGTAGGGTCTCGGGCTGTTGTTTCACTCTGTGAACTTGCTGATAATGGCAGTCAGTTCATCTGCTCTAGCAGATGTGGACAAAGGACAGACAGATCTTTCCAACTTCAGGGAGGGCTCACTGAAAGTCAATATAAGTGGTATGTAAGACCATAATACTTGAAGGAAAAAATTCCTATTGAGAGGCACCTAAAGGGAACAGAGATGGTGAATTTTATTTTGCATTTGTTGAGGACAAATACACCAGTGAAACTATCACTCTGATTTATCAAAGAAAGGCCAATTTTCTTTGAGACATGGCTAATTTTGTTGACAGCATTTAGGACTAATGATGTATATGTTCTAAAGCAAACAAACAAAGCCCCTTCCTTTGTTTTTGCAAACTTGAATTCCTCATAAAACATGTAAAATTGTTATTTTAAAATGGTTAAAGCATGAACTGCTGTTTTAGGTAAATAAGTGAGAGTGGAGAACCTTTTTTGTTAGAATAAATGAATGAGTATATTGCGCTTGTCAGTGAACAAATGCAATGAACATTTAAAGAAATATCACCACGTTGTATCTTTGCACCTTTAACTCATTTCCATGAGTTTAATATAGATTTTTTTAATTGCTGCTTTCTCAAGGCAATTCTGTTTTTTTGGTACAAGTACAGAGGGCATTAAAGTAGAACCAATCAATTTATTTAATTTTACCAGTCTATTACTCCTGTTCCTAAAAGCCTGCAAATCAAAGGATTTTTTTTTTTTTTTTAAAGAAGTATTGTGGAATAGGAGAGTAACTCCACACATCTTCTGGTTGAAAATAATTGGGAATTTAAAAAATGATACACTGATATCGCAACCAGGCTTGCTATATGTGCTTGCTATATTTTAAGAACTGTAATTCATTTGGGAGAAAACTGATAGGAGTTCAGGTGCAGTAACAAGGCATTCATTGCTAACAACTGAGGTCATTTCTTCATGTTATTCTTTTACAGGTACAGATAGATCTATGTAGATGTATAAGTGTTTTTCAGAAAAAAAAAACAGTGCATTGTATTTTACTAATGAATTATGAATGTGGAGCTGAAGTGAGCAATCAGAATGTCTAGTCTGATTCTTCAGCTAGTTAGAGACTCATAAATAGATACATCTTCTAATCTTAATTGAAAAGATGTTGTAATTTGGTCTCTTTCAGATCATTTCAGATTTGTTTCAGACCATTACTATGAAAAATTCATGTTGAAATGATAGTAAATTACAAGACTTCTGCAGGATGGTGATCGGATTTTTCTAAGCAACCTAATGAGAAATTGAGTTAGGATTTGGTATCATGTAAAAACTTTAGTATGAAATTGGAGAAGCATATGTGGGAGAAATCTGACAATGTGGGTAAGTTCTTATTCTTCCTGCAGCTATAAAATACAATTTTCTGTTAAAATTTGGAAGTGTCCTTTCTATACAGCAGAACAAGGTGTTCTGTATAACAGCATTGAAAAGATCTTACAAAATTATGGGAGCCCTCATTCATTCAGGGTCTCTTCCCCATACAGGAGTGAAATACAGATAAAACCGGTGTGTGAGTTGCTTGCCAAACCCAAACTGATCCTGCATCCCTAGCAGAGAATCAGCTGAACTGCCATCAGGGGCTCACAGGCAGCAGGCATGGGGGGGGCAAAATACAGTTCTTCTGTGAACAGACACCAAAACAGGACACCAACAAAGGGCAGTCAGCAATAATCATGATGTGGAGGAGATGATTAGGAAAAATTAGGAAAAATTTCTTCACATTAGGAAAAATTTCTTCACAGAAAGGTTTGTCAGGCGCTGGAATGGGCTGCCCAGGAAAGTGGTTGAGTCCCCACCCCTGGAGGAATTTAAAAGCCAGGCAGACAAGGTGCTTAGGGACATAGTTTAGTGGTGGGATGGCAGTGTTAGGTTAATGATTGGACTTGATAATCTTAAAGGTCTTTTCCAACCTAAATGATTCTATGATTCTCTGATACTAGTGTAAATCACAAATTGGATCAGCAAGTTAGAAATATATTTTCTTGGGCTTTTTTTTACATTTTTGCTAGGGTATCCTATTTAGTTTTAATTTTATTCTTAGAGATGTCACTTTTGCCAGCTAATGGCCAGTATCTATAGGTAAATCAAGTCCGTGCTGGAAATTCAGGCCATCTGCTTCATATATGCAATTTTAACTTTAGGATAAGTGAAACAAAAGTGCTTCCATCATTTGTTTAACACTATTCACAAAGGGGTCTCTTGTTTTCCTACCTGTTTGCTCTGAGACACTCCCTTTCACTTGGAGATCTTAATTTTCTGTATAATGCAAGGTCATGGAAATGGTTATTTCTTTTTGCATTTGCTAAAAAGTCTAAATTTAATACAAACCCCATATTTAATCCTTCCCCTCCTCCCCCAATTCCAGAAACCAAGCTAACAACATTCACAAAGTTAATGAAGAGAAGGAAATTTCTAATCTTTATAACTCCTGGAGTGTGGTAACAGGCACAACTTGTGGAATAAGTGATCTTATCCACATTTCACAGCCATTTTCAAAAACTGTGGGGTTTTTGTATCCCTTCTTGCCAGCTTCCAGTCTGTGTGTTTGGGTCCAAAGTGTTTCAGAATATAAATGATGAAGAAAAAATATTAAAGGGAAATGAGAATGTCAGTATCAAGGCATTTGCTGGTGCTTCATTAAGGCCCTTCCTAGTTCCAAACATGGAAGGAATCTAGGAAAAAATGCATCTAGTCCATGACTGCATCTGAGGTATGGCTTTAGCTGGAACAATATAGATGCCCAGGTTAGTTATCTATACCAGCACATATATTTACTCTTCCTGCTAGACTTACTAAAGGAGAGTGAAACAGCTGAAGGAAGCTTGCCTGAGAAGGGAATAAAGCCGAAGAGGAAAGCTGCTTGCTCAAGCTGGGACAGGAGGGGTCTGGCCCTTTATTTTTAGCACAGGAGGGAAAACTGCTGTCTGTCACTGCCTCACTTCAGCCTGATTGAGCAAATTGTCCCAGATCATAAATCCGCAAATAGCTATGGGCATCCTAGTGGTCTGTATTGAATAAGGTTTAAAAATGAACAATTAGAAATGTTTCGTATCTTGCTCAAATTAACACTGATAAGCAAGACGAGTCAAATTCTATTACAGTAGAGCTCACAGGGAAAACATTGTTTAGAATTTAGGCTTCTGTTTTTATAGATAGAAGATAGTTAATATTTGGAAAATGGAAGATGCTATTTGATTTCTACCTTTAAAAAGAAAAAAATTGAGATTTTCAATATGACATAAGAGAAGGGGGGAAGAGATTTATGTGCACTGGTCTATATTTCTCTCTGTATGCATGATGTCTTGATTCACTTTTATTGTTCTTTGGTGCTTTTGATTAACCTGATTCTGTTCAAAGAGCATTGATATTATCTGTCATTTGACTGATGGTAGAAGGGAAAACATGGCTTCACAGACTATGGTTTGAAAAGGCAGCTCAGTTAATTTTGACAATGAATTTGATACTGGCCATAGACTTCTAAATTTTTCTTTAGAAAATTGACTGATCTCTTTTCTATTTGGTGGTATGCCCATCTAAGCACATTCCACTGTGATTTTAAATACAAATTTAAAGGTGTTTTTTTTACATTTTATTGCTTCTCAAGATGTTCTGCCTATGCATGCGAGCATTCATCTTTGCCGGTGTGGTATAGATGCAACTTCAATTAGTAAGGATATAGTTGCTAAAGATGTCACAGATATAGAGACCTGCATGCACGATGGGTGCTGTATGAGGTCTGGAAACAATTTATTTGTGTTCATCTGACTGTTGCTGAAGTTTAAGTTTGGATCTAGGCTTTTTGTCATGTCGTATGAAGAAGTGGGAGCTTGTACCTGTGGAAGGCGCCTCAGGATCTCTGTGTTCCGCGCTGTAGATATGAAGCTGCTGCAACATAGAAGAAACCACAGACCTGAGTACTTAAGCTCCTTGTGTAATAATTCAGGAGATTTAGGTACATTTATCCGGGGATTGCAGCAATCAAAAGACAGGACAGGGCAGCTGAACAGGTCAGGAGAAAATGCTTTTGACGCTGCATGTGTTTTAATCTTGCCTCTGATCATAGGTTGGATGTCCAACTCCTTCCTAGTGTGAGTGCTTCCTTTCATAAACAGCAGAGGCATCACTTTGTTATAGAAAATGTCAGGAAGTGTATAGGAGGTGGTATCTAAAAATAACAGTGATAATTGCTTTCTGCTGGTAGGAGGTTTTATTTTGGAAGATAGTGAAAGGAGGAAAGAATGGAAAGGCTGCAGCCAAGGGAAACTGCAGCAGGCTTTAGCCTCCATTTAGTGTTACTTCTCAGTTACTGCAGATATTTTCAATGCTGACTGCTTACGTTCATACTTGATGTAAAATTTCTTAGCACAGGTAGCAGACCAGTTCTGATCTCATGTTTGTGCCGTTCTGTGTTTAAATCACCACTGTTCCTTGGCTATTGAGCTAGAGGCCAGGTAGTACTGGTTGGCAGGGAAGCAGCTTGCTGTCAGGTGCTGAGCAGGTTCAGTGCAAAAACCCCCAAATGGTACTGGGGAATCAGGGTAGGTTTATTGGAAAAGGTGGAAAACAGGTAGGTCAGGAGATACGAGTCCCATTTTAGTCTGCAGGATTACAGGACAAATGGTTGAGACTAATCTGCGCTGCTCCAGTGCTAGAAATAGACAAGATTACATCTACCTGTCCATCTACCTAGCCTATTGCATCTTTTATGTGTTAGTGCCTGAAAGAATAAAACTAGAGAAAGCTTGAGAAGTTTGGGTTGAGTGGTGATATGGGATAGTAACATAGAAGGCTCCAGTGAGTTGCATGTCTGTTCATGTATGTTCATATGTTCAAGGATCAGCAAAGCATTTCTTTTTGTATTGTTAGAGATAAGTATCTGTTAAGTGTGCTTCTTTTTCTTAGTCTTTATTCTTAGTACCTTTAAGATGTTGCGTATTTATCAAGCTGTATTTACCAAAACTAGATGCACTCAAATTTGTGAGGTACGCTTGTTACAGCATTTGAAGTACACACACATTCCTACAAAATGTTAAAATGCATAGCACAGGCGATAAGATGCAAAATTGTAGGCTTATTCTTTTTTTTTTTAAATGAACTTTTTCCTACTCTAAACTGATTTTCTCAGATTCATTCTGACCAAATAATTAAATAATTTAGCTTTCCAATCCTGAAATCAAAAGGGAAATTAAGACATGATCCTTTTTCCTTTCTATGCTCTGAGGCTGGATCAAAATCATGTCTTCTATGAATATCTCAAATGATGTAGATTACATAAAATTCCCAGTTGATCTGGTCCAGTGTTCCATTGCCCTTACTGTTACAAAGGTTTTCTTAATGGAGGCCTCTTTGCTGCATTTTAAGCTGATAACTTTTTCTCCGCTTCTTTGATGTATAGAGCACTTACTCCAGTTTTCTTTGCAGGGACATCTTGCAGCAACTTTGGAAACTGTTCTCAAATGTTCTGATCCCTTTTTCTATTTTTCAGTGCACTGCACTGGGAGTATGCAAGACTGGTGGCAAAGAGAGTTGTAGAAAAGAAAAAAGAAAAGTATGCAGAGAAAAGCGTAAAGATAATGAGATAGAGATTACCATTTTACTGGGTTTAATGACTGATCATTCAGCATAAATAATTGGTAGTTTGGATGACATCTAGATTAATACTGATTGGAAATTGTTATCTGGTGCTTTAGTGAAACAGCCTAATGATTTTTAATCTATTTATTGTGGCCAGGTGGCCGTATCTGAGAATGTGGACCTTTTTTGGTACAAATTTGTTCCCCTTTTGGCAATTTTAATGAAGATAATAAAGAACTGCAGATTAAGACTGAATTGGCCTCTCCCTAAGTAAGGATTGAAGTACATTGGCAGTGAAATTTCTAGGGCACATCTTCTGTCTGTGTCAGACTTGTATTGGGCAGAAATACAATATTGTTTCTGGATCTGTCAGTCATGCACCTTTCAGAGGTAATGAAATGCACGAGTCGTTCTTCTGAATTAGGTCCTATTCTGACACCCCACTTTTGAAATTTTACTGCTGTGGCAGAAGTGCCATATTTCTTTTCTAAGATGGAATAGGAAATTCTTCCTTCCTTTTTGGTATGTTAGACTACTGTTAGCTGCAGATGTTTTAAAATCTTTTAACATAATATGCAGTATTCAGACAGCCACACCAGAAGGATGTATCTGCAGTAGATATTTCATTTTGACCCCTCCCAACCTGTGCTTGTGTTATATTTCACTGGTTTTAAAAACCATTTTCTTTAATAGATTTATATAGCAAAATGACTGACTGCAGTCCATGAAAGGGTCAAGTCTCCCTTTATTGTTGTTTCCATGTTTTTCCCACCTTGTTAATTAAAAAGGTCACAAATAACAAAAGACACAAATGAAGAATAGTGCTCCACACTAAATGTAGTTTTTTTGAGACAGCATATAGTTATTGATTGCACGGGAGTTAGAAAAAATAATCATATAAAAATTTTTAAAGCTGTTTAAATAAGCATGATTTTAGTTTTTGATAGCTGTGCCTCTGTTCTAGGAATAGTTCTTGTTTTCTCTAACAATCTCAGAAGTTACATGGATTTGTTTTTTTTAAGGATGTCAGTCTTCCTGGCTTTGAAAATTTAATATTCTGCTAATGTCATTCTGGAGGTTGTATATACAGACATTCAAGGAAACAGTGTTCTGTTTGTGAGATGCTGATGTGAGAATGTGATTTTCCATCCATTAACTTCTTTTATTCAAACAGAATTATATGATGCAAATGCCTAATCAAAATCAGTTTCTTATCTACAAAATTTTGGGTTATCTCCTTTCCTGTGCTGGATATGGGGCATTGGTGGAGAGAAGTAGCAGCACCTAAAGCGTTATGCCCTGCTTCCTGCAGAATTAGTAAGCACAAACTCAGCATCAAGAACAGAAAGTTGAGTTTCAGGTGTGGCCTTTGAAGCTCACTTTGATTTCTGGAAGGAGGAATCCATGACACAGACCTGATGGTGGTATATATTAATCAATCCTGGCATCAGACCCCTTGTTCCTCTGTGTGCACAGGAGCGTTGGACAAAGCATGGTGATTGTCCTCTGTGTGAGGCTACTTCGTGGCAAAAATTCTTCACTATGGCTGCTGAACTGTTGTCTGAACTAAGCATAATATGACTCAGGCAATGGTTTGTGACACTGTGGGAGTATGCCATCTACACAGCAGCTCATGGCACTCCTGTGCTCGAAGGGAGGCTCCTGTACTCATCTGTTTCAAATTAAAATGAAGTCAGCCACATGAAAAATAGGTTTTATTTTACTGTTTCAGTTGGTGCAGCACACTTCCATCTTTTCACTGCGAACTCTTTCAGCTGTCCTGCTGTGATCCTGTACATCCTGTGACCCTCTAAGTAAGCTCTTTCTACCCATCTGCCCTGCTTCACATCTGGTGCTCTATCTCTTACGATCTCTGAATTTAGCCAAGAGTCTCCTGGATTGTTTTGAATTTTTATTTTTTTTTTTTTTTTAGCGAATCTTCTAAAGCCCTCTGCATATAGACAATGTAAATCTGCACTTAACCAGGTCAGATAAAATAAAATGCTGATAGTTCTCTTGGCTTGAAATTTGCAGCAGGATTCAAATGTCTGTGAGGTGATTACAAAACCCAAGAATTTCCGATGATTAATACAGAAATTATTTTATCTCTTTAATCTGTCTGCCAGAGTAGGGTAATCTCAGCAAAAGACAGAATATCACTGTATCCTAGGGAACTATTTTAGTTAGTATGACTTACTGTGTATCAGAAACAGTGAAAATACGAAGGAGAAAAATCTTTCTCTGATACAGCATGGCTGTATATAAAAATTTCTTGCATTATTTAATGCTGTACTACATTTGTACAACAAGCATTGATGAAAGCTTGTTGCAGCTAAAAGTTGGTTAGGCTGTGAGGTAACTGAGGTTACTGTTTCTGTAAATATTTGGAGATTGCCAGGTGCATCTTCTGTATCTTATTGTGGAAACAGAAATTAAAAAAATATATACATACTTTTAATAGATAAAGAGACATTATATTCCTGCATAAATTTTCTAGTAGCTCTGCACTACACTCAGTCCTGGTTTTGGTCAACAACACCTTCCGTGAAATAATATTTATCCTTTGCTACATCTCCTGTCCGCTTCAATGTATTATAATTGCTGAAGGTTTTTTTTTGGTTTTTTTTTTTTTTGGCGGGTGTGGGTGCTTGTAGGCATTGTCCTATGAAGGTCGAGCTTCATTACTTCAGGAACTGGTGACAAGTAGCTTTGTATAGTCATTTGTAACCTGGCTAGCATTAGGAACTGGGAAAGAATTTTTTTTAAAGTTGAATACATTGAGATGCTGTAGCTTTGATGACGTCTTTTGCGTTGTTAGTGGAGACACTTTTGTTGTAACCTCTTTCACCTATGTTGAAGGATTTTGGAGAGATTTGGGTTTTTTTTTTGGTTGTGGGTTGGTTGGTTGGTTGTTTTTGTAGAAAACTGCTTTCATGACTGATACATGATTTACTGTGGAGCCAAGATCCTCTCTTCAGATTTAGATGGTTCTTCCCCATCTTGTATTTGTCCAGCTGATTATATCGTTATCTAGAGGCAGCACATAGCTGGCTTGCATACTATCTATTTCAGATCCTGTCTCAAGCTTGTGATTTAAATTCTACACCTCTCCTACAAAATAACCAAGTTGCCAATGTCTGCAGATTTAAAAAGAATACTCTTCCTTTCCCGAAGTTGTTAGTAAAATGCTGAATGGCAGCAGACTTAAGCCATGTGCCTGAACAGTCTCATTTGGTCAATTTTTCCAGTTTGACAGTGACCCATTGACGGGTGCTATTTTGGTACTGTGTTCTGGTGAGTTTTGCTGGTGGTGCAGTGGGGTCACTGTATGAGGTGGTTTGGAGTCTGCAAATAACCTGCAGGCAAGCTTCCCTTTGGCAGCATGCTTTGGGAGTGGTGGCAGGGTGCAAGGATCATTTTCCCAGGTCTGTCAGGTATTCAGGCTTATCCTACACTTCAGCTTGTGGGGCAGCAGGAGTGAATGGGAAGGGTTTTGTAAGGCACTAGGATTGTGGCTGTATTTCTGACATGGAGGAGCCTTCATGTCTTACACCTCTTACTTCAGGCTCCAGCCTCTGAAACGGGAGGCCTGCGTTGAAGACCTCCTTGAAATAAGTGGAGAAGAGCATAGGTGTAACTCAGGGGCTTACAGGATTGGTATCATATATTCATGACCTTTATGCGTTGTTCAGGAAAAGATCATATGCAAATTCTGTACCATTGCGTGTATTTGCAACACATGTGGCAGTGTTATGCAATAGATATTATCTGGATTTTTCTTTTTCTGAGATATTCTAGTATCCTATTCCTTGGTTAATGGAAAGTTTATTTCTGAGTTCCTTTATTAGTCTAGTCCCAAATTGGCACGTGGAGGAAAAAAAAAAGTAATAAAACTTAGCTATATCTGTTGCAGACTGTGTTTTCCTAACTAGCTTAGGAGGATGACACATGAGGAAAAAGCCAAGAGTTATTGCATCCTTGTGTCTTTCCCATCCGTTATACCTGGTACCCTGTCACAGAAGCAAATTAGATTTGTTTTGACATGATTTGTTCTTGACAAGCCAGCATTGGCTATTACTCATCTCCCTGTTGTTTTGTCTCTGTTTACAAGTAGTTGGTTTGAGTGTTTCTTCCAGTAGTTTTTTAGGAATTGAAGGGTTTTCAGTAATTCCTTGGATTGCTGTTCTGTACATTTTTAAAGGCAGGCATTCTTATTGTCCCCTTCTAGTCATCTTGGATAACAAGTTTTCAAAACAGTTATTAAAGGGCTATGTCATTAGTGCAGGCAGTTCCTTAAATGTTCTAGAGTGATTTTTTTCATCAGGCCCAGGTAACTCAAAAACCTGCTGTTCAGCTAAGTAGGCTCCAGAGGCTCTAGCCAGTCTAAATTGGATTCTTACTCCTTGTTTACTTACATTTATTAAGAATGAAGTATATGAGCCTTCTCAGGGTCACGTTTCTAATTTTTTTTGCAATTGACAAATACATAAACTATTTACTTGGTCTTCTAAATGTTACTGTTCTCCAGGAATTATTTGTTCATTCTATTTACTGTATCCTACATGGCAGTGGTGGATCTTTTAATTTTCTTTTTTTTTAAATCTTTGTCCTATGTGATTTCATCCATACACCTCTATTGCTATAGCTTTCATACTTGTTCATAATAACTTGATCTATAGTTCACATTTTAACAGGGTTTTTTTTTGAGTTTCAGCTGAATAAAGGAAACATGCTCTAGTCCATTTGATTTCCCTTTATAATTTTTTTCCTTGCATTGGGATAGATTGTTCTTATATCTTTGTTTAAGAAATTAAGAATATTTTTTCCTTAACCCGTTCTTCCCATGGGATCTTGCTTATGAATTCTTTGAGTTTATAGAAGTTTGTTTGCTGAAGATGATTATGCATATATATTTTTATCATCCCCCTCCCTCCCTGCCAAAAAAACCCCAAACAAAACCAAGAAACCCAAAAACCCCAAAAAGCCCCTGGCGGGGGTGTGGGGGGGTGGGGGACGACGACCCCAAAAACAAAAAGACCCCAAAAGATCTGAAAGGCCTGTGCAGGCCATACAGTCTACCTTCCTGCTCTATGCAGGTCTAGTTTCAAAGTTCAGTCACGTTTCTCAGATGAGGTTATTTCTTTTCCTAAGAATAACATGTTGTATGGGCTGTCATTCATGTTTTGACCAGTTCCTCCCCCCCCCCTTTTTTTTTCAGAGTTAAATCTAGCAAAACAATTCTAGCTTTTATTTTCAGTCTTTTGTATCAAAAATTTCCAGGAAGATGCTTGGCGCACTGCCTCATTCTTTTGGAAAAGATGTCATTAAATGACTAAAACCAAGTCCCACAATCCAGACAGTTCTATCTGTGGCTCAGGAAAAAAAGCCCCTTCTGTGATGGCTCCCCACTTGCTGGGCTGACTGCAAGTCACTGTTGGATGGCGCTCTTTTTCTTCTCTTCTGTCCAGAGATTTGGGTAGTATAAGATGATGCCTTCTTGTTTTTTCTTCTTTCCTGTTTGTCCTTCTTGAACATGCTTTATCCTTCTGTATCAATTTCAAGACATGCTAATAATCTTGTCTGTTAATGGTCACGCTACCTAAATTATACAGGTAGCAAGTTTCTAGTGTGCTATAAAACGCTGCCCTGGCCATACTGTAAGCTTCAACCAATTCAGCAGATCAAACATACTTATTTACAGTGATCTGGGATTCACATACTCCTGCTAGGAAATACAGTTCTTCATTCTTCCGTGTTCCTCAGCTTCCTACTTACTGCCACTTGTTTGCTACTGACAGTATGTTTGCAGAAGGGGAACAAAAGAAAATACAGCAAAGTGCAGTAGACAGCTGTATGTTGCTATATTATTTATTTCTAGTCAAGAAAGATTAAGTTATAATTCAGGAGAGGCAAGACACCGAGGTCAGACTTTTCTCAGCAGAAATAAATTCTGCATTATGTATGGTTGTCCACCATTTTTGGCAGTTACCAAGCCAGCTGTTAACATTCTTTATTTTGTCACTTCTGTTCATGTTGAGAGTTTTTTGAACGTGAAAGTGCTAATGTTTTGTTTTAAGAATGAAAAAAAAAAAACCCAAAACAACAAAACCAAACCAGAATAAGAAATTACAAGCCAGGCATCAAACACTTCAGAGTCCTTACACCCATAGAGAAGTCATGAATGCAGCTGCATGATTACATGTTTATTCAAATGCACAAGTCTGATGTTTCATGGCTAACTGATCTTTTAAATAAGAATCCGGTTGGTTGTTAAAATACTATGTTTATATGCAACTGTTTCACCCTTGAGTTGAAAATATAATTGTAGAACTAGACCACAGGTTTTCCAGATGGAAAATAGTTCTCTGTACAACCAGTATCATTGTACCCAAATTGATACGTAATGCTTCAGAAGTTATTTTAACATAAAGTGAAAGCTGGCACCAGCATGTTTAGCAACTTGATGTCGATGGTGGTACCCGAGTAAGAGCTGTCTGATAACCTCTGCTGTAGCAGTTTGCATTCTTAGCTGTAGACTGTCAGGATCAGACCAGAAAACCTACAGATAAGCTGAAGAGTTTCTAGGCTCTCAGCCAGGTAGTTAAGAGGTCTGGCTCCAGTTTTTCAGCTTCATGCCTTTACTCTTATGTCTCATGTTTGAACCGTTGAACTAAAATTGCTTGATAGTCTTACAAAAATACATGAATTAGTTTCCAAGAACTCAGACGAAACTGTAGCTCTTCTGAGATGGACTGAAAACTTTTTCTAAATTTTAATTTCAGAATAAAAGGAGAATTCCAAATTTCATTCAGCTCTTAAGCCAAGCACTATTATTGACAGCAGATCTTGCAGATTAATTAATGAGTACTATTTATTATATAAAACAATAAGCATGCCTGGCTTCCTACACAAAAGAGATGAGTAGATTTAGCTAGGTAGACAGCTCAGTTCTGAGCATTGTTTTCATCCTCTTTTTTATATTTTCCAAAGTTCCTTTAAAGAGAGTCATCAGATTCTTAAGCTGTACTTACCCACATTGCAGTCAACTTGTCATGTATTAAATAACTTAACATTCTGGGGTTTTCTTCTCCTAAATTATAGTCTTCCATGTAAAGGTGAAGTGTGAAAGTTAAAATAATTTCATATTAATGATTTTCTGAAGGCCAGCTAACTGAAAAGCTGTGGCTGTACTGATTGCTTTCAAATCTCAGTTCTTGCACTGTAGGTTTCATCATATTAACTTAAAAAAAGTAGCCATAAGTGAAAGAAGGCATGAGGGGTAATAATGCTAAATGTAAATTTCCTTAAGAAATCATGGAAGACTGAATTAATCTCATGAGCATTTGAAGCAAATTGTACTGCTGTTGCTAGACAAGAAGGCAAGAAATGTAGCTCTTCAGTGTAAAAAAAAAATCCCACAAGTAACTTCTCCTTAGAAAGTTAAATACGCTTTCTGTGATCTTCTAGTACCATCTTTGAAATGGGGGATGTCTCTGTGCATCTGCAGCACACACACTCTTCTCAGGGGAGCTAAACCAGTCTTTTTTCAAGTGATATTTCCAGTATAACTGTTAAAATCCTTATTTGGAAAATACTATGTTCTGAAGTGGTTTTGGATTTTACAGCTAAGCTGCTCGTTGCATACAAATTAAATAGCTCTTTTTTACAAGAACGTCTGTGCCTGTACAAAATACCATAAAACATTATTCTTTCTTAGAAATACTTTTAGATGCTTATTCAAGGTACAGCACATGCACTTATTCCAGCTGATACAGGAGACTGATGTGTTGGCTCATGTGAGAAGCATGTGTGTTAAGCAAATGACACAATGGGAGAGGAACTGCAGTTACAGTGTGTCTGTATCCGGAAAAATACATCTTTTGTCCTCTGAGTGCGGCAGAGCTTCCAGGACAGTAAAGCATTACAGTGTCTTGCTTTTTTCTGTGACCTTACTCTCTGGATGAAGCTGAATCTCACTCTGGTGCCAGGCAATGGTTTCTGTTGTGTGAGGTCTCAGAGCATAAAAGGAAGGCTAGGAAAGCTTGCAAATGCCCAAGATGTGGGAGGTGCAGCAGGTAACTGGATGGTCTGGTAGCATATTCTCCTGGTTTTGGCTGGCATAGAGTTAATTTTCTTCCTAGTAGCTGGCACAGTGCTGTGTTTTGGATTTAGTATGAGAAGAATGCTGATAACAAACTGATGTTTTAATTGTTGCTAAGTGGTGCTTACACTAGTCAAGGACTTTTCAGCTTCCCCTGGTCTGCCAGGGGCACAAGAAACTGGGAGGGGGCATGGCCAGGACAGCTGACCCAAACTGGCCAAATGGCTATTCCAGACCATACGACATGTTCGGTATATAAACTGGGGGGAAGTTGGCTGGGGAGCAGCAATTGCTGCTTGGGAATGGGCTGGGCATCAGTCAGCAGGTGGTGAGCAATTGCACTGTGCATCACTTGTTTTGTATATTCTATTATTATTATTACTATTACTATTATTATTATTATTATTATTATTATTATTATTATTATTATTTTCCCTTCTTTTCTGTCCTATTAAACTGTCTTTGTCTCAACCCACTAATTTTTTTTTTTCTCCAGTTCTCCACCCATCCCACTGAGGATGTGTGGTGTTTAGCTGCCTGCCAGGTTAAACAACACTTGTGAGGCTACTAAATGTGCTGCATCTGGTTACTGTTTTTGTGATACAGAGGAAGGTAGTTTTAGCTGGAAATAGCAATCTGAATAACTTGAAGGCATACACCAATCTTGGGTTGATTTCTGATAGAATCTGCAAGCAGTGGGAAAACATACAGTGGGGCAAGACTTCATTCTTTCCCATGGCATGTGTCTGCAGCCTCACTAGTTTAACAGTACAGCAGAGCTGCATGGCATCACCAAAAAAAAGAAAAAAGTAATATAAAAATATGTCAACAAATTATTTCCTTATGGTTTAAAATGTTACATCATCTAAATTCTCCTGGTTTTATTCTAGTAAGTGGCTAAAAAACTTCTTGGCTTTCACTAGCTTTAGTTTGGGCTCTGCAAGCAGCATTGCCATACCAGCACAGAGGGTAGTGCAGGTACAAAACCCACCCAAGTTTTATGTAACCAATTTATTAACCATGGAGACCCTGTTTGCAAAGGCTGAGCTGCATGTTACCATGGAGACCTTGTTAGCAAGTTTACTTTAAGCAGGATTGGGTACATCCATGTGAGCTGCAGTTGCAGCAGTAACTGCAGGGAAGAATACCCTGAGGGAGAGATGATGGGATTTTTCATTTTCCTTAATCTTCAGTGCAGTTTTGTCCAGCTCCTTAATGAACAGTGATAAAAATGTTTAGCTTCAGTTCTCCCTGGTGCTGGGGGGAGCGTATTTTGTAACAGTATTTGTGACCCTATATATTCCGGAATTTTCAGTGACAAGCTGCTGCTGCTGCTTCACCTTTGTGTCTCAGTATTGTAACGTGCTCTCCTGCACATACCTGGACTCCTGCAGCTGTGCTGGTGAAGAATAATGCCCCTGCCTGGTTTCATATGCCTGAGTTCAAGGCTGGCAGCGGTCATACTGGCTCATGTTCACAGACTTTATTCCTAGCTGCAGGAGTATGCCCAAGAACCTCTCTGAATTACAGCCTAATATGTATATAGGGAAGAAAGTGACCTATTTTGACTGTCCAGAGGATACTCCCAGCCTTTTCATAAGGCCTATTTGCTTCTTAAAGAGGAAGTTGGCTTAGACTGCCTGTAATAGTATAATGAAGGTAGATTTGCTTGCTTTGTACGTAGGTAGGTATTATCTACAAACTCTTGACCACCTTTTAGAGACACTTGAAATGCACAGATGAAAACCAGTCTTCAAAAGGTGCGATCGCTGCCAGATTTGTTTGGTGCGGGAGGGAGACCCTACTTCAACTGTTACTGTTTTTCTGTGTTTCCAAACAGCTTTGGATCCATCAGTTGATGGGGTATGTGTCCTCAGAAAGTGCCTTGGTATTATTATTTCTATTATCTAGTCTATCAATAGGTATGAATTGCTGGTTGTTCATGGGTGTACTCATTTTGTATGGCTGTATAGACTTTGGCTGGGTGGTAGCCATTCTGGGTGAATCCCTTGTTTGTTAGTGAAGCTTACACTGTCTTATACGTGACAAAAGGGTACATCTTGATACTTTTTCCAGCAAAGATTTGCTCCACCATCTTTTAAATGTACTTTGAGTAGGAAAATATCCCAGTCCCAGTGTGCCAGATTGTGCTTTTTTGCATAATCTTTTCCTTTCTGAAGGATCACACTTGTGTTTAGATTGTAACTGCAGGGTGCTTCTTAGCTGGCAAAGGGCCTCTTCGTTAGTTGTGCAGCTGTCAGATGATTAGTGAAAACCTTTTACAAAATATGGCCCTAAACTTGGCATTGACAAGTTAGCATTTAGTATTGTGATTGACAGCCTCCAAATTAATTTTCACCAGGCCCTCTTTTGTTCCCCACATAATGCAACAATTTGGGGAGAGTTTTAGCAAGACTGGCTAAGAGTAATAGCGTGTCTGCTCTAGCCTTTGCAACTGAGAACCTGAATTGTGGTTATGTTCTATGTAGTAACTTGCAAGTCCAGCTGCCAGTTTTATTTAAAGACTAACAAATTTACATCTTTCAGAAACAGTATGAAGTTCTTCCCCAGTTTAAAGGTTTTGGAACCATCTACCAAGAGAATGACCTCACACAAACTCTTCAAAAATAGTTGTCTTTGCAGTTAGCCCATTCAAAATCAACAAAACTGCGTCTGAAGTGCAGTAGGAGAAATAAACTTTGAGGTATGTAGCACAATCAACATATGTTCTTCTTAACAGTACTGTTAAAATTCTTATAGACACCCTTCCTCCTGTCTGCCCCTTTCCTTGGTGTTATGGTCAACTTCTATAACCACAAGGTGGGTGGTTGGCTTCAGTTTTGTGTGGGTGGTGGTGGTGTAAGCAAGATGTCAGCATGCTTGTCATGCTCCAGGAGGGGTATGTTGATAGTGCAGGTTTCTTCTTCTTCTTCGCCAAGGGGAGCATGATGGTGGTATCTTCTTCCTCCCTCTGGAGTCTGAGGGGGGCTTCCACCGCACTTTACACCAGGCTCATTTTCATTGGTCTGTAACTTCACTTTACACTGGAATTTGATGTATGTGGTAGGTTTTCTGTATGTTGGGTAGTTCTTTGTTGTCCTTCAGAAAAATGCTTTTCCCAGTTCCCAGGTTTTCAATGCCTTTGATCATTAGGGAGTTGCTTATAGCCATAGGATCTCCACTGTCATCCTCTACCCCCTCTTATTGTATAGCGCCCATACTCCTCTGCACTTCATCTTCATCTGTGTCCCCGCTTTTGAGGCTGCTGTTGTCAAACCATGCTTGCTTTTTTTTCTTGCACATGACATCATTATAAGTATTTAATTCTATACAGTCTTAATTGCTTGTTACTACAAGCGATATAAAAAGTATGGTTATACCATGTGATTATGCAAAGATAATTAAAACAATTAACAAATTAACAAATCTCTACGCAAGCCAAGACATACTCAGACAAAGCCTGACAAGTCCCGAGGCTTTTCAGAGTCAGTATGAAATCTATTACTAGCAATGGTGATACTGTAGTCACAAGACTACAGAGTGACAATACAAAGCATATGCAATGCATATTTCATATGATGAGTAATTTGTTGTATAACAATTTTAAAGAATTCTTAGCAGTCAGAAGATCTTTTAAATTAGTATGAAAGCCAACTGTGAAGCAATTGAAAAACATGATAGAGGTAGGGTATTAAGAGGAGGGCTCAAAAACTTTGTCTGCCATTTTCCAGCTTGCAACTCAACTTCAAAGGCAGTAGACAGAGGAGATATGCATCATCAAAGTTATGTTTTTATTAAACAGGTAGCAACCCCCCTATTTGATATAAAAAGAAGCAGATCTAAAATCCTTACTAATATTGGCTCAAAAGCAGGGCACCAAGACAAAAGGAGAGTAAAGAATAGAAAACTAAACACAGAGACTAGAAATCATAGAATCACAGAGTCATAGAATGTTTTGGGTTGGAAGGGACCCCTAGAGGTCATCTAGTCCAACCCCCCCTGCAGTGAGCAGGGACACCGCTAACTACATCACAGCCCCATCCAACCTGGTCTTGAATGTTTCCAGGGATGGGGCCTCCACTGCCTCTCTGGGCAACCCGTTCCAGTGTTTCACCATCCTCATTGTAAAGAATTTCTTCCTTATATCCCATCTAAACCTACCCTGCTTCAGTTTAAAACCATTTAGCCCTTGTCCTGTCACAGCTGGCCCTACTAAAAAGATTTTCCCCGTCTTTCCTATAGGCCCCTTTTAAGTACTGAAAGGCCGCAATCAGGTCTCCCCACAGCCTGCTCTTCTCCAGGATGAACAAGCCCAACTCTCACAGCCTGTTTTTGTAAGAGGTGCTCCAGCCCTTGGATCATTTTTGTAGCCCTCCTCTGGACGTGCTCCAACAGTTCCATGTCCTTCTTGTGCTGAGGGCTCCAGAGCTGGACGCAGTACTCCAGGTGAGGTCTCACCAGAGCAGAGTAGAGGGGCAGAATCCACTCCCTCGACCTGCTGGCCACGCTTCTCCTGATGCAGCCCAGGGCGCGGTTGGCCTTCTGGGCTGCCAGCTCACATTGCCGGCTCATGTCCAGCTTTTCATCCACCAGCACCCCCAAGTCCCTCTCAGCAGGGCTGCTCTCGATCCTTTCTTCCC
>NW_009258966.1:383058-384771 GCF_000687185.1 Egretta garzetta | reverse complement strand
ACTTGTCACTGGTCTCCATCTGGACATCGAGCCATTGACCCCTACCCTCTGGATGCGACCATCCAACCAATTCCTTATCCACCGAACAGTCCACCCATCATATCCATAGCTCTCTAATTTAGAGAGAAGTGTGTTGTGGGGGACCATGTCAAAAGCTTTGCAGAAGTCCAGATAGATGATGTTCATTGGTTTTCCTGTGTCCACTGTTGTTGTCACACCATCATACAAAACCACTAGGTTCGTCAGGCAGGACTTGCCCTTGAAATGCTTGAAGGCAGGACAGGAGAGCATGGGGAGTAGGTCACTGGCTTTCAAGCTAGCTTTAGGACAAGATTCAGAAAAAGCTGATAGTTACGCAGACAAAACCATAGATCTGGTGACTGGTCCATGTCTTCTGGACCTTAGATATGAGAAAGTTGGGAGTCTTAATGCTACAAAAAACATAGGTGAAGATTGCATTTATGTACTGTTTTGTCACACTGCTTCCATTCTTACCACTAAAGCTTAACCTTAGAACTTCATGGAATTTCTTTGCTTTTACTCTTTAGTTTGTCTGAAACTGCAAATGAGTCTGAGTGGGATCATTATGGGTACTCTTCTTTAGAAAAATGGATCCAGAGCAGAAGCATTTCTTGCTGTGTTGAGAAGTTTAATATGTGATCAGTGTTTCTAGGATTTTGAGAGGAGTTATGTCCTGCAATGAGTCTTTTCTACTGTGTGCAGATGGCACAGAGAAAGCCTTATAGTCATAAGCAAACCCTCAAGTGTCATACTCATATTAGCCCTACATTTTCTAATCCTAAGTAGCCCTATCTTTTTAATACCCTGGAAGGATTAAAAGTATTGATGATGGGTTTATGTAAATGTCTCCATTCATGGTGACTTTCAGTATCTTAATCTTCCTTATGGGTTTTTTTGTAACTTATTTTCAGCCGCAGTTTGTCAAACCAATATTAAATTACTAGGTCTCTAGTGGAAGTAATCTTATGTGTATGTTGTGTAATTGTAGGTTTAATTTCTCTTTATGTACTGAAATATACAGATGCTGTTATGACTCTGTGTGGAAGAAGAACCAGAGGCCTTGGAAAGAAGAGATTAGAGGTGGCATAGGAAGGAGCAGGAAATTCCTGTTAAGTAGCTGGGAAATGTTGTGTGTTTCTTACACTAAGTTAATTTGGTATAAAATAGCAAAACCACCTTTATTGTAAGGATGCCTCAGCATCAAAGTAGATAATGGTATCACAGGAAGCAGTGCTTCATAGAATACTACTTCCATTTTTCATATGCATGTATACTCTTGAAATTGTAACTTTCTCAAGCAATAGGTTTTGTTTGTTTTCTTGTTGCTGATTACAAACTGTCAGGATGTTGGTTTTGTTTTTTTTCTACCTATCCTTCACAACCAGGATTTCTACACATCATGAAACGTGGATTTTATTTCACTGTCTGCAACATGCAGAAATTCCAAATTGTTTTCCTCCTACTTTATCTCTAGCCCTGTGTTTGGTTCCCTCCTTTTTTACATTGAGAAGACCAGAATTTTCTTTCTTAAATAAATAAAGCCTTTTAAAGATAGTGTCCTAGAGAAGATAAGACATATTGTCAAAATTATTGTTCTCTGAAAGCCTTCCAGTGAAACCATGCTTTTAGGAAAACAGGGCATGTCTGAACTGGGAGGAGCTCTGTTATTATAGGACAACTTTGTGTTCAATA
>NW_009258966.1:319163-383017 GCF_000687185.1 Egretta garzetta | reverse complement strand
GAGCCATGTGTTTCTTCTTTAGTCACAGATGAGAATCAGCTAACCAGACTGCTCTAAAGGAGTCACATTTTAGCCCAAGTGTAAATGGGACAGATGTACGTACAGAAGACAGGTGGTACCACTTAAAAGCAAAACTCACACCTTTCATACCTGAAAAAGTCTAACCCAGAACCCTGACTTTTGATGTGCCTGTATTCTTTAGGTTAGGTGATGTCCTGTGAATTGATTCTGTGTTTGTGTCCCCAGACAAGTTAGACAATTATACAAAACAAAAATTATGAAATTGTCTTCCTTTGTCCAAATACATGGATTCTTTTATGGGGCACAGGATCTTGTGTATGAGTTTGAAGCATCTAATACAGAAGATAAATTATGTTGGTGAAATGCAGTAATATTGTTCTCCATAGGTGTTCTGCTGGTGGAGGGAAGACTAAAGGCTCTTGACCCCTTCCTATACCAATGGGATGCATTGTGAAAGTCTTGCAGGTTCTACAGACTGAAGTCCTTTGTTCTGACTGCTCGGTGCTTTTCAGACACTACTGTTAAGGGTTTTGCTGTTTTAACTCATGGTTTTCTTCCATAAAAAAGGAAACAGAATCAGAACAAAACATACTTATTTTAAAAAGGTTTATTTTATTTATAAACTCTTTCTTAAAGTATTAATATGGGGACAATTCTGGGGAACATTTTAAAAAAATAATACTGAAGCTAATATTTTCTGCATGATTAGATAAATATTTTTTAGGTTTCTGAGATGCTGGCTATAAATAGGCAATTTATTTCAAGGAAAGCAGACAGTAATAGCATTTAATGGTTCCTTGTCTAAGTTCAGGTAATAAAAAGCCCTGATAATCTTTCTATGAGACCAAATACTGCTTCTGAAGTTAAAGACTGGTAGTTCTTACTTTTCCTCAGGAATTCCTGTGTATTCTCTCATCATTTCTTTGTCAGTGTTAATTATCCAAATTTTAAGACAAATCTGACAGAACTTGGTTATAAAGCTTTGGAGACCAGATATTAAATAAAAATTAGCTACTTAAATGCTGTGAGGTCTGACAATATGTGTAACAATTTTCCTAGAGATCTTTAAACATAATTTTAACTGAAGTACCATTGTCTACAAACTGCTCTGAGTGCTAGGGTTAACTGTGAGAGTTCTCCAAATTAGGAATTGCTGCGTTAGAGCTTTAAGAGAATTCAGTGGAAATACCAGATCCTTCAATATTGCTGAAATAAACTGTAAGAGTCTATCCCACAGGTTTATATGTGTGTTCGTGACATAAGTCTTTTTTTCTTGAGTGTCTCCATATCAGTAAATTAGGAATGATAGAAAATGATAAATCAGAGGTGCCAAAGCATGAAGTTGCCAAGGCAGTCATAAACTTTCTGCTCCAAAGTCAACATCTACCAAGGGAGGCTATCAAAAGGCTAAAATGGGATAATATTCTAGTTGCTATGAAAAGCCACAGAGTCTTGGAAGGCTAATTACCTTGAAAACTCTGCATTTCACATTTTGGCTTATATCAGCTGAAAATGAAGCATGTGTTTTTCTGGACAGAACATATGAAATGAGAGAATCACATTGGCATGGGAGCACCTGACCTTTTATGAGAGGCTCTGACTAAAGAAAGAAAGAAAGGGTAGAACACATTTCCAGTGGAAAGCATAAGGGAAGAAGTATATCTCAGTTGAAAACTCAGAATTTTGTATCTTATCCCATTCAGAGTAATTTTATATTGCAGTGTTTGCTTGAGTTTTATAAAATGTAAAAGTTCTTATTTTGAACACAGATATTTTTGTTGCTGACCTGCTGCATTCTGTTTCTTAGTGAAATTACCCAATTTTGTGCTGCATACCAGCAGCCTGTGAAGGTGTATTAATAGAATCTGTCTGAAAACCATATGTTCTGTTTCAAACTATCTTTTTTTTTCCTGGGAATATAAATGGCTAGAGACCTTAGAAAATGTGTCTGACAATCAGGAAAAAGAAATTTGGACTAAGTCTCATGGGACATATTGAAGCTGATCTATTCAAAACTATGTATTATTTGAAACATGAACACTAATACTTTTTTTTTTGCTATAAATATTAAATTTATTAAAGTGAAAGACATACAGGCAGTGAAATGAAAAGCAGAAGTATCCCCTTTATTTTTGGGGAAAAATCAGAAAGCTCATAAATGGAGGAGCTGTCAGTGACTTGCATGTGTCTGTGTTTGAAATGTAAGGAAAATACTTCTCCACTGACATTTTTCTTTTTTCTTCTTTTTATTTTATATGTCATCGGTGATAATAATTTAAGATTGTAACTGATCAACACTATTTTTTTAAAAAATTGTCAACACTTGGTGCACCTAGCAAGCTTTGGTTTCTTGAAATAAAAGATTTATTTCCGTCCTCGAGAACTTTTTTAAGTGCAAAGACAAGAACAGATGGCTATTGCCATGCTGTTAGAAGTGCTTTGTCTATGACAATACAAAATTGTATTTTGCAATTCCAGTAAGTACCAACATCTCAAAGAAATTTTACTGTAAATTATAGAACATGAACCAGTGTGAAAGCAAGGTATTTTTTAAGTCCTCGATAAATTAGTGATCTGAATTGTTAATAGTTTAGTTTTTGAAAAACTCCAGAATGTACTGAAATCAGAAAATCATACTATTGTGAAAACAAACAATAACCAAGAAACACTATTGGAAAATGAATCATAATCAAATAATATTACTAAAAAATCATGAACAGTGTACTGATGTGTCATTGCTATCCAGGAATTTCTCTTTGTGAAGTCCTTTTGTGGCTCTGCTGCCCTTAAATTACTGCTTTGGGTTGTAGTATCTATGCAGAGAAAGTTCCTTCTTTGCCGTCGAGATTATTTGTTGTGTAGGTGAACGTCACTGAGTATCTTTGAAAGCTGCAGTATTTCTTAAAACATCACCTAAACTCCACCTGTTGTTATGGTATTGTGCTGTGCTCAAAGGCACTGAGCACATGGCAATTAAAGGACTGCTGCTTAGTTATGCAGCTTTTGAATCATGTATTCCAAATTCTGGCAAAACACATTACAAACAATATCTAGTAAAACCATGAAAACTGCTGAGAATTTGAAATGCTTTTTGGCTTCATAATACATCTAACGGTGTTCTGTTCAGTCAGCAGTGCTCTCTCAGGTCCCTGCTCCGAAAAGCAGTTCGAAGTCGTACCAAAAATAAATTCTATGATTCTGTGGTTCTATGAATACTGCTCTTGGAGTCACATCTCTTGTACCTAAGGAAGGCTAAAGCTGACTGCCTCTGTAAATCACGTTGGTTCTCCTGAACTTTCCTTGACAAATGCTAGTTTGATAAATTCAGTTGGGCAGGTATGCTTGAGGAATAGTCTTTGTATTTATCATTGCTTTCTATACATGATTTATTTTTCTCAAAATCAACCACTGACATCATCCCCCGACCCCTTTCTCACTCCATCAAATTACGCCTGGTAATATACATCTGTTGTAACTGTTTTTTTTAAACTTGATGCTGGGTTCCAATCATTGACAAGCAGGGCAGATCCCAGAAGGCTTTCTGGGTGATTGCATGGGGTGGGAGGAGGGACAGGGTGACCCATGATGCTTTGTCCTGCAGAGGAGAAGGCTAAGGGTGGGCAGGGGCTGCTTAGAGAGTGTCTCTTGCTACCTAATGGGCAGTTTGGAAGACAGTGTAGCCAGACTCTTCTCAGATATGTATAACAAAAGGATCAGGGAAAACAAGCAAATTGCAAGAAGAGAAATTCTGATAAAGTATTAGGAAAAGAAATTTTTCAGCAAAGATGGTGAGACACTGGAGCCAGGGGCCCAGAAGGCAGTGGATGCTTACTGATTTTTAAAAACTCATTTATTAGAATAAAAAACACCTAAGGAATGTTGTAATCAACCTCAATCAAGTAGTAACTTTAAATTAAAATTTAGTTTACTTAGAATTTATTTTTAATTGATCCTTGATGATGATCTTTAACAAAGGTAGTTGGACAACTTCTAATAAGATTTTGCCATACCTGTAGTAGTATATTTAGGGACTACAACTGCTTGTAGGTTCTGTGATTGATAGGCCCTTTTTGTTTTTTCATGAGGAAATAGCCTCGGTGAGGCTTTTTAATTCAGCCTGTAGAATCCATGTTCACTCTCCTCTCTTACAAAAATTAAAACAGTTAACAATTTTTTAATTAAACTGGGCTAGTAACTCTGAAACAGAATGGATTTTTTTCTGTGGCTGTTGATTTTCAGTTAGAGTTATTAGGGTAGTCTTTCAGGAAACCTGTATCATAAGAATCCAGTTGAATGCTTTCTGATAAGGACAAAATTAGGAAGAAAGTATGTCTGAAAGCTGTTTTTATATTATCTGCTAATGAGAATATTGGTCATGTTTTGAGAACTTGTGGATATGTTCCAGCCATGTGGGAGTTCATATGCTGTTGAAATAAAATGTTGAATTAAATTTCAATATTGAGAGAATGTGATAATTTTGAGGAATAGCAGTACAAGCAGACAGTTGAAGAAGATGCTTTAATCATATTTAAATGTGAGCCTGCAATTACAGTCCCAGACTCCTAGAGATTTTTTCTCTTTAATTGTGAACACATACATGGACTTTTCAATCCACAGGGCTGAGAGATAATTTATGGCCTTCGTATTAATGCTTAATTATACTTAGAGGCTACATTGCGTTTCTGTGCCAGACCACAGAAGATGAATAAGTAATATTAAAAAGAAGAGACATCAAGTCTCATCTCCAATTGCTGTGTACAGTGTCTTGTCATTAAGCTAAATTAAACAGCATTGATGTTAGAAAAAAAAGGGATTTTTTTTTTTTTTTTTTTTTTTTTTTACTTCACTCATCAGATGGAAAGGAATATTGGAGTCAGATTTGTGTCCATAACAGAATTTAGACTGCTTCTATCATTTCTGAATCCCACTACGGGTTGATTGTCTTTTGGATTCTGCAGACTGCTCTTAAATGAAACTGGGGTGGGGTGGGGTGGGTTTATAATGAAGGTGAATCTAGCAATCATTTTAAAAATGAAGAAACAAAGTCAGAAATTGGGTTAGGTCAAAGAAATTTATAGAGCGGTACCAAAACCTTTCTAGGCAATGTAAGCCTGCAAAAAAAAAGCTCCTTCCAGTCCATCAGAATTAGTTTTGTCACTTTTGGTTGGCTAAAAAATGATTAAGTTTATGATGGACTTTAGATGCTGAGTTCTTCAGCACTCCAAAGATGCCTTTCAGAGTAACTTGAAACACATTTTGAATATAGAGAGTGTGATAAGTGGTGGAAAGACATGGGTTCTTGTTATGGTGGTTGGGCAGTGAGTGCATTTTTATCCAAAATTGTAACCCAAGTTTTATCCAGATTCAATGCGATCAAAATTGCTGTATAACAGCTGTGCTGGGTAAGACTATATGCAGCTCAAGAACACGCCTTCAATGGCAGCCAACAGTGAATGTCTAGAAAAGTGACATTTAAATAAAATTAGGTGAGATTCATCCATTTTTGTTATGAGATTACAGATCTTTCGTGTATTGTCTACTTGTACAAAATGCTGTCAGTGGCTTCCATAATACTATATTTGTCTGATTTGTTTCTGTAGCAAGACTCAGCCAGCCATGCCGTAAACTCACCAGCCTTTCTGCTGGTAACTCCATCTCTTCTCACTATAGTATGAATGAAACCTACGCTCGTCCCCTACTATCTTTACTGAGTTCTCTTGTGAGTATCAGAGCTGGTTAGGATCATGTATGAAATGGCATACTGGACCTAGGTCACTTTCACCCTACTGCAATGTATGTAATGGAAGGATGTACATATAATGCCATGGGACATGTTGCTTCCAGCAGTATTGCAGCACAGTACCATCAATCTAAACCTACATGAGAACCCTTACATTTACTAGCATTGCTTCTCAAACATTTACTGTTAATAATATTAAAACTTGATTTAGAAGAATAAAGCATTTAACAATTATTTTTTAACAATTTTCCATTTTCACAGCTGAAACACTTAGAATTTCATCATTTGCCAAGTTACTGTTCAATGAAGCAGCATCTCCTGCCATGTTGATGTGAATCCTTTGCAAAAACAGTTAAGCAAAACAAAACAAAAACCCACAGCAAGACCCACTGTCTAGTACTGGGAGCCCAGAAATGGGCCCTAAACTGCAGATGTATCATCTCACCCGTGCTGAGGGGAGGGGAAGGGTCACCTGCTTCCTTTGCTGTAAGGGCACACTGCTTAGTCATGGTTATGGCCAGGCTGGTGTTCACCAAGACCCCCAAGTCCTTTTCTGCAAAGTTGCTTTCCAGTCACTTAGCCACCTGACACCAGAAGTCCTGAGCTTCCAGCTCCCTTCCTCATGGGACTCCCACCTGGATAATCTCAGACTTTTCCTGCTTCTTCTTTGGTACCTCTGGAGGTTCAAGCCTGTGAAGCCACAGGGGCTTGGAAGAAATACTTTCCATCTATTTCTTGTCACCTTTGATGCTGCCCAGGCTGCTGACTTGCTCTGTGGCACAGGTGGTCCGCCAGTGCACACCTGCAGGCGCTCTGAAGATAGAACTTTCCTGTTGTCTTTGCCTCCTAGGAGGCAGGGGCTGATACTGTTGTTTCATACTAGTCTGAAGAAAGGTGAGGGAACGTGTTTAAGACCCTGCACCTGAAATTTCAAGTGTACTCCCATCCTCTTACACTTGCTTTTTGAACTGCACTCTGTGTTTTGTCATGAGCAACAATTGTGCATGCCTCTGCAAAATTTGTTGACTTTGTGATTTGGGACTTTCTCCATTTGTCAATCTCTGAACTTGTTTAGATGCATTGGTTCTTGGTTTTCTGTCTTTGACTGAAATTTCACAGATTTCACAAAAAGCTGCTAAATTTTATTCATTTTCTGCGCAGCTAAAAGTGCTGTTGGTCACAATGTTGGCTACTGTGCAGGCCAAAGAGGTTTTTGAATTTAAAGACTCCTCTCTCAGAAGGGTAACTAAGTAACATATTCCTGTATGAGAGGAAATGTTAGTTATTCTGCCACAGTACAGAAGCCCATGGCAATGAGATGAGGAGAGATCTACTATGGCTTGAAAATAAGCTTCCCCATTCATGTAAAATCAAACATCAGCGAATAGTGAATAATCTGAATTTATATTACTGCCTGCTTTCCTGTGGCATCTGGCTGAAATTAGGTTCTACTCTTCTAAATCCATTTGTTAGGGTAGCCTGCAGCTATGAGGAGAAATTAAAGTTCTTTAATGTTATTTGATGAGAAGTTCATGCCTTTAATTCCAGAAACTGGAAGAGCTGACCTCTCTGTAGAGGTCAAATAGTACATAAAGCCAAATAATAAATCATATCAAGGATGATAATTGCTATCAGCTCCCATTTATACATATATGTGTTTGCTAACATCACTAGAAATTTTTAAATTAGAAATGCCTTTTCAGTGAAGAGATTCGTGGGGCATTTTATTTCCATGCATGAGAAATTAATTGGGTAATTTTACAATGGCATATAAAGATTGTTGATTCTAATGTAAGCTAAGAATTCATTGCTTTTGTAGTTCAGTTGTAGTGTTTAATATACTCGGAATTCCAACTATCCATTTTGCACTTCTGTTTAGTCTGATAGTCCTTTACATGGATGTCCACATCTCTGAATGCACAGCCAGCTTCTGAGAAGAGCCCACACTCCTGAGAGGCTCTTTAGCCTACTTTCCAATCAGTATTATTTTGGAAACCTGAGTTCAAGTACATTCTTTTTAAAAGACTTAAAAAAAAAAAAAAATCTTGCCTTCTTACACAACAATATAAGGAAAGCAGTGCTTCAGGCAAACTGGGACAATAAGGAAAGACCAGTTCTTTCCTGGGATGCAGCCATCACATTTGTTATCTTGCAATCAACATGCTGTGAATAAGGACTAAGATGCTCATAAATGCAGTCAGTCCATCTAAGGAAAGATTGTACTATTTGAAGTTATTGTTCTATTTGTTTGAATACTTAAGTGCCCTTTATATTGTTGAACATGCCACATTTTTCCTACTACAGACCACAATGGTCAAAATATCAGCCTCCAAGTGTATTAAACGGTACGTTTCTTTTCATTAAGCTATTGTGGTATTTGCTTTCAGGCATAGTTTGGGTATCAGTGATACTATATGTTTCCCAAATGTGAAGGAAAATACATGTTAAAGAAACATCAAAATGCAGTATTTTAAAGTTTCTTCATCCACATGAGAGGCAGAGGGACTTCATAGTTAAAATACGATTTTTTTTTTATTTTATTTTATTGCCTTGTAATCATCTTAATCATCTTTAGTGATAATCCCTGTCTATTGAGGCCAAGGCATCCTATTCTGTCTTTCATGGGAGAAGTTTCCTAGAAGATAGTATTACTCAATTATGGCATTTAAAATGGAAATTAATATTTTTTTTTTTCTTAAAAGCTAGTTTGCAAAGTCTATACTAATTCAGAACAAGTTAGGCAAGAAAAGGCATAGTACACAATTGCAAAAAGAACCTTTAGGCTTAGCAGATGAGAATTCAGGGTAAAAGGAAACGGCAATTCAGATCACTAATCTTCTTTTTTTCCTCTTGCCAAAGGTACATAGATAAAAGTCTAGGAGGAATGCATTTCCTCCCCTCTGCTGCATAGAAGGGAAGTGGAAGAAGTACAGAAATTGTTTATAGAACTGCTGTTCTGTGGAAAGTTTAGCTTGAAACTCGCCAGTTGTAAGGTGAAGTCTAGGAAATTATTTCCTTTTCACCAAAAGCATAGAAGACACCTGGGAGCGAATATTAAATGTGCTTGATGCTTACAGTGTCTTTATCTCTTCATGTCATCAACTTATGTTTCATCAGGTTTGATAAAATAGCAGTTCCTAGAAGTGTTTCAAATGTTTCACCACATGATCACAGGCCACATTATGATCTCTGTAAATTGTTCCTTAGTCCTTGTATCCTCAACCTGTAGATCTCCAACATTTGTAAATGTCCACAATGAAAAATATAAAGGACTAAATTTGGGTGGTTGCTCCCTTGATCTTCCCTAGGCACCTAATGATTAGTATTCAGCTTTGCTATTTTTACTTTTCATTTAGATAAGTTAGGAAACAGGCAATTAGAGCTCTGACATCTTTTCTGTCACAAAATCTAACAAGGAAAGAGTTATGATAAAATGTTACTCTTCTCTAAAACTGTTCTGTAATTCCCAGTGTGGCAGGTGCAGTGTAAAATCCAGTAAAACCCAGTGTGGTTCATAAGTTTGAGATGGCAGAAGTTGTTGCTGACTTGTCAGCCTTCCCTTGCACAGCTGAAACTGGCTCTGGTTTGTAGTTACTATTGGTTAAATGGGAAACCACATAGATTTCTACAAATATTTTATGCAATATATATGCAACAATGTATTTTCAGTAACACTTCTGGAGCTTGATGTGTATGGCTTTTGCATGTGAATTAAAATCCCGAGATACTTACTCAGGGTTATATATACTGTATTTCAGTGTATATTTTTAGATATAGGAAATACATAATCACAAAGGGTGAACATTCAAAAAAGTGATTTCGTATATGATGCCTTCCTGTGTTTCCTTTTTAAAATCATCCCTAGTACAATATTGCCTTTCAATATTTCTAAGTAAATATTTTTCTCCTCATTTCGACTGTTAACAGCCTAACATTTGTTTCAAGCAAAGCTAAAATTTGTAAGGCCTCTTCCTTATTGCTTTACATACATGAGCCCAAAAAATACTGTTATTACTAAGGGAATAGTGACAGTTGATTGTTTCTTGGAATTAAATCCACAAGGGACCCGGCACACTGCTTTTGCCCACCCTCATAAAGGCAGGGGTTGTTAATTCACTTGAAGGTATTGTTTTAGGTTCTTTATGGAAGAAGAAAAAGTAAATCAGGTAAACAGCTGATGCTTTAAGATTAAAATGATGAGGTGGGTTTGCCTAATTACAAGATATCCACAGAGATCAGAGTTTTCAGCAGTAGGGGGTTCTGTGTTTACGTTGCCTTGGAGAAGAGGACAACATTGCATAAAATAATCTCTGGATTATTGTTGTCTGAAGTCAGTTTGAATTTCAGGCAAAGGGCCTACTATCCAGAATTAAAGGGTCTCAAATTGGATTGATTTGTCTTCATTCAACCAGGACATTTTATTTTTAAATATTTCCCTTCATTAAGAGCTATCTGAATGCAATGAACACAGTGCCTTGGATTTAAGTTTCCAGTGTTCAGTTGTTCAGAGGTCCGTTTTCGTATTTGAAGTCTTCCCTGAGAGATGCGAAAAATTAGAAACCTGAAAGGCAAGTGCATAAGGGTTTAAGTAAATTAGCAAATACTTTCTGAAAGCAGCATGCACAGAAGCATATATGTCTTAAATTTTGGCATTCAGTACTTAACAACTTGCTTGATTTTTAGGTAAAGCACTTCTTTCCTTATTTTATTCTTTCCATTTCCTCCTTTCCATTAAAAAAAAACAAAACAAAAAAACAAAAAAACAAGAAAATGAGTATGTTTTGTGCTAGGAAGTCACTTATGCTGAAGGCAGCCAATCAAAAGTGTGGAAAATAAAAACATACGTTAGCCTGTCTGTGTTAACCCAGAATAATTGTATTCCCTTAAAACGTGACTTAATTTACATGAGTGAACATTACAATATATAAAGCAAATGTACTATAAGTAGTGCTCTTCTTGCATCTGAATGGCGTTTTTTTGAGTATTTATATAATATGTTTTTTCTGAATGTGCTGGTATTGCAGATGAACTAAAATGGCACATAACTTTATCACAATGAGCTGCTTGTATGTCATGTCTGAACAAAAGTAGGCTATCAGTTGGTAGTTAATTTCATGCAAACATATTTGATTCTTCAATTTTAACATCTGAAATGTATAGCAAAACATGTTTTTCCGTTTATCATGATGGACATCTGTCTCTAGGCTGGATGTGCTCAAGGAGCGTTGCTGATAGGGGCTGCTGGACACATCAGTTAAATCAATAAGTGTCCTAACATCGTCTTATCTCTTGACAATGCAGTTTTATTTTTTTCTTTCTGTGGAAAATGCCAAAAGAATGTAATCTGGAAAAGATACTCATCTGCAATTCATCCTAGTTATCTGCAGCTATGTTCCCACTCATGTTTCATTAATCCCTCCTGTTGCATATTTTTACATTTATTCACAGAAGAGGACAGTGTGACTCTCCCACTCTTAGATCAAGCTTTGGCTTATATGTCCTTAATTATATGCCCCTAATTACCCCAAATACTCAGCTTTATTCAGTAACTCATGGTTCTTCCTTTTTGGGGGATGGGAGCAGGGTATGGTGCATAGTTTGAAGTGAACAGGGAAACCTAACAGTTTCCTTAAATCATAATACTGTATGTGTCTTTTTCCCTAAAAACCATTTACTGGAGGAGAACGTATAATCTATTGAAATCATTCAAGTTCTCCTTCAACTTTTCTTAAAAGGATTTTCTGAACTGAAGAATGAGTGTAGGAAATGTAAAAGAATGACTGATTTTAGCTAAGACAAGAATTCCATTTATGCTGTGTCTTGAAATTGCACCTTGATAGTTTCATTTAATGATCCTTACATTCCACATTATAAGAGTGAGTTGAATAATCTTTACCTTGGTAGTAGTGAATAGGAGAAAGATTAATCACTTATAGTAAGGTCTTAGTGAATAGCAGTTTATGATTTAATTATATTTTCCTTCAGCTGTCGCTTTTCCAGCTGAAGAATCTTAGTCTATTTAGGGTTTTTCTTTTTTCCCATGCAAAAGCCATTCCATTGCCTTTGTTGCCCTTCTAGCTACCTTTTCTAGTTCCACTGTGTCATCTTTGGGATGAGGGGACAGAACTGAGCACATCAGCCCAAATGCAGTACATTTTGGATTTATTTACTGGCCTCCTGCTGCCAGTAACTAAATTCTTGTTTCAGCTAAACTTCTTCACCTTGTTAGATTTGGGGATTTGCTCATCCTGTGTTGGGAGCCTCCCTGCTGGATTTCTAACATCTCCTCTTCAGTGACAGGAGGGAGAAGAAAGGAAAGGAGAAAAGGGTAAACTTGTTCATTTCAGCTTGCTGCAGTCTTACTGAAACATTCAGGAAGTTTAATGTTCTCTGTAACACGTATAGTTGGAGTTTATTTGGAAAATAGCTACTGCGATCGTGAGCTTATTAATCTCAAAACAAAAAGTGGTGGTGGATGTTCCTCTGCTTCTGATTTGTAAATCTTACTGAAGGAAAAAATAGAAACAGTGTGGTGCTTTTTATCACATAACAACTATTCAAACTGTAGTTATGCTGGTTTCTGCAGGGAAAACCTGCCACACCACGCTAAGCGGTTTTGTGTGGAGGTCTGTCTTAGTATAAGCCTTAGCTATTTTCTAACAAATTGGTGTTGCAGCCTGTCATTCTAGCTCGAAGGTGGCAATAAGAAACACCAAGAGTAAATAAAATACTAGTCTGAGTTGTCTTTTTTATGGTGGGCAATCATCTATCATTGGTTCTGAGCAACAAAGAACTTTTATTCTGGGTTTGCAAGATGAGTGTTTGTAGGAAAATTTGTGTACTGGTATCTTAGTATTTCTAGAGATGAACTCACTGGATTTTATTTTCATACATTTTCACAAGTAAATAGGTCATTTATAATCACAAGTATTTATGAATGAATAAATGCCTGTTTGTGGATTCAGTGTACTGATCTAAACATGGAATTGCAGTAATTTATGCTGTTACCTTAAAAGTAGTCATATAATAATCAACGCTGAACTGTGACCTAAGCCTATGGAAATCAGGCTTATTAAGTCATTTGTGATGTTCCTGCATAAAATTTTACTGCATAAGATCTCGTTCATGCTTTGTCAAGCTTATTTTTTAAATGCCCCAATCTTCTGTGCTTTTTACAAGCATTCTCCTTGGCTGACCTCACTGCATGCACTTGTAATGTTTTGTGTATGATGAGATGCACATAGAGACATAAAGAAAGCTTTCTAATTTTGTTAGCTCTTCTCCAGAGCAGGGGACTTCCATTCCTGTTTTCCTGTTTCCCGGGCTGTCCACATTCCTATCTTCTCTTCACAGTATCTGATTCCTCCACCTCACTCCTTCCCTTTCTGTTCAAATTAGAAAAGCGCAGTGGGATCTTCTGTTTTCTGGTGATTATTTATGTTTATGGTGGTGCCTGCCTTGGGGCATGTGCTTGGGGAGCCTCTGCGGTTGGTACAGGTAGTGTGTGTGAAAGCCATGGGCGTCCTCCCCAGAGCAGCTGCTGCTCCAACAACTTCGATATTCCTGTTACCACCTTGTTGTCTACAGATCTGCTGATTCTTTTCCTGGGCTTATCCAGCTGCTGGGGTCTTTACAGATGAGATTGGGGAATCAGACCTGGGGTGCCTTATGTAAGGGCATTCTTAGATCTATTTGGTGCTGTAATAATTTAGAGACTTTTCAGAAGCTCTTAATTTCAAAAAACAATTTAGGCAATCTCAAATGATTTAATATGCTGCTTCATTGAGCATATTAAATGTGTACTCCACTCCGAAAAGAGTGTACATCTTCAGCAGAGTTTTTTTTATTTTATTTTTCATTAATGAAGTAGAATAATTTCTGTTTCCCACCACTACCAGCAACTAAATTTTTTCTAGGTTTCATTCTTTGCTAATTGGCGTAGTTATATGCATTTTATGCTTCTATAGACTATTATTTTGCAAGTACTTGCATAAAATTAACAGAATACTTGATGGGTTTATATGTATGTATGGCTGTGTGAATGTTCATAATAAACTATATAGATATATAAAAATATGCATTTATATTGAAAAATAAGCCTGTGTTTAGACTAAGTGCATTTTTCATGCACAGGAGAAATATGATACAAGTTAATATTTCTGAGATGAGGCAGTGCGTTCATTAAGGATGAAATACTCTAAATGGCTTATTCCCAGTTTTGCTGAATTTGAAAGCAGTTAAAATTCCTGGGATTTGACCATATCCTTGGACATATACAGCCAATCAACAACTTCCTCAGCCATAGGACCTTTTTGGTGAAACAAGCTTTGAGCCTGTGCCAGCACCCTGATGCTCCTGTGAATTTCCTGTGTAATCACTTCCATTTTCAGTCACCTCAGAAACACCATTTGACCAATGAAATGTATTAAAAACTTATGTTTGGCTGTATCTCATTCTCAAAGGAAACAGTAATCACTGTTCTGAGTACTCTTTAGTCTTGTTCACGTAAATCTTCTCTGACACATAAGAAGCTTTGCAGAGAAATAAAGCCAGATCATAGTATTTTCCAACTTAGTACTAGGCCATCATTTCTAGGACTAGAAATACAATATTCTGTTGATCATTTTTCTCTCATTCTCTAAGAAAAGTACCGAGCCAAACACTTATATCAACAGTATAAATATTTTCACTGGTGTGTGAACTTGCATAATTCTGTGACTTATTCATAGGCAGTTACTCACTCCTTGAAGGTGAATAAGAATAATCCAAATAATGTGTTAAATAAAACCTTTTACACAGCCCAGCCAACTTTCTAGAGCCATCTTTTCTATCTACAATCTCCCTAAAATGTATTTACTGGGTTGCTTTCTGTAACATAGTATCATTCCCAACACACCACATTCCCATCAAACTTGCTATAAACTTAAAAAACAAAGTTATGCAGCAGTAGAAAGAATAACAAGCAACTACAAGCAAGAAAAGACATTTTGTGGGGTTTTTTTGTGAAGTCCATGTAGTCAGTCAAAAAAATAATCTTATCAGAAATAGTATTTAGTGCAAAAAATCTGATGAAGACAAATCAGAAACAATGCTGAATTTGAACCAAGATAACAGAAATGCATCTACTCTTCTCTTCAGGAAAGTAAGAAAAGTTATTTTGTATGTTAAATGCAATAAATTACAATTGTTCAAATTCTTTGATGACTATTCTTCAAAACTATTTATGTATATTTTCATACAATGTGATTTTTAGGGAATTCAAAAAAATCAAATTAGAAGACCTTTTATTTTTCAATACTGACCATATTTTTTAGGGTTTTTCTTATCCTTAAATAGACAGTTCTGTCTTTCAGGAGGCTAATTATTTTCTACAGGTTAAGATTCAGAAGTTATTAAAGACCATGTTCACAGAATCCTCCCTAAGAACAAATCCTGGGTTTGACTGATGGGGTTGTAGGGGACAAAGTAACTTATTCACTGTTCTGTCCCCAAACCTCATAGACCAATGACGCAAGAGAAGCTGTGGTGTTGTTCTTCAGCAGCGTACCAGTTGATAAGGGATACCAGTTCCACCTCCCATGTATCTGAGGAGAACTAATGGAAAGTGCAGGATGGTGGCCAGAGCTGGGGCTTCCAGGGCTGAGGGCAATAGTCTGCAAGTGTTACATTACTCTTGCTGTTCCAGCATGAACCCTGGAGACTGGAGGTTTTGCCTACTTACATTTCAGTTCATGTGAGTGACTTTTTGATATCCAAAGTTGCACCACAGCTGCAGTCAGGTCTCCTGCCTTCCTTATGCGTGGTGTCTTGATGGCAGCAGGGACTTTTCTAGTGCAGGCACAGCACAAGCCAACAGAGGAGGCTTCCCCACAGGCCTGGCTGTGCACCCTGCACAACAGAGACTACAAGGCAACCAGAGCTCCATTTTGTTGGCATGGTGCTGCTTGATCCATGGCTTTTCTGGCAGAAGAGGTCAGACAGAGGGAGGCTTGTCCTCAAGGTCTAGCTAATATGGTTAGGACAGCAAAACTTCATAGCGTGTAGCTGGTCTGAATCATGTTGCCTAACGATACACCGCTGGCTGTAGGGTGGGCAGCACGGGGAAAGTGCCTGGGCATGGGTGTTGCACAGATCATGGTGCTACCTGGCAGATCTAGGTAGTGCTAGTACAGGAGTAGTGAATATGATAAGGTGGAGGTTTTGGTCTGTGAGGGCTGCACAGTGTGATTCACAGCCACTTTACATTCAGATGGTGAATAGTTTTTTTCAATTTCTAACAGTAATGGATTCCTAAATAGGAGGGGTTTTGTTAAGTTATATTTAAAGATTAATATGTCTTGTAGAACTCTTGCTTTTCAAAGTCTTCCTTCTGTTATCTTGTTGGTAATGTACTGGCAAAAGTGTGAAAGAGATCATATGGATATATTGTTAACTGGCTAATTTCTATAGTATCATTACTTTCAAATGGCTATAATCACTCTGACAGTTTTCTCCGTGCAATCATTCTACGTATTTTAGTGTTTCGAGGTATCCAACATCCAAGAGAAGCAGGTGTGTTACACTTTTTTGTGCAAAGATGCATTCTTGTATATTCTTCTTACTATTAGAAAGCAAGAATATTATCTGTCATTCAGTGATACACTCACTACTTTGAAGGCCATGGTTTGTGTAGCTTTGAAGCATGGAGCAGTATTAGGACAGTCAACATATTTCTTCTTAGAGTTGGGTACTACTAATGATTACTGAGCTTTGAGGAATCTGAATTGTTCTTACACTTTTACATGATACATGGATGTTGCATATGCATGGTACTATTGAATACGAAAAATTTAATGGTTATTTTAATATTATCAGTGCAGTTACTTTGGTACCTCAGAGTGCTGCAATCTGGAATACTGAGGTCTTGGCTACTGTAACAATTAGCAAATGTCCATGTTCAGATTTTATCAACATGAACATAGGAGCTTGTGCCAGCGACCAGAACATGAGCTCAATGGAAAAAGAATTAATTTTCTTTTATTACTGCATATTAATAAAGTGATTTTTACTCAGTTTAGGTATAGCTGATTTAAAAGTTGACCAATGTAAATGTCAGTTATGCTTTGAACTAACATGGTTTTACTTTTGCTTTGGCTCAAATGTTAAATATTTTGTACTGCACCCATGACTGCAGGAAAGTTGTTTGGCAAAAGATAACAGTGAAAGATCTGGAGAGCAAATAGGTGTCTGAAATGTCAGATACTGAGATCATGAAAACTGTGTTTGATTTTGTTCACATGTTTAATCAAAACAAGGTGGAGAATTAAAAATGGTGTGACAGGAGTGGACTGTGTAATGGACAGTTGCAATACCTGCAAATAATAGATTTCAAAAGATTTGACAAGGCAGTGTGAGTAAACAGAAAATAGAATTTGATTTTCATTGAATGAAAATCTTCTTTGATCAAAATATTCCATAGCTCATGGATTGAAGACAGCTGTGTCTTCATTTTTCATAACAAAAAGAACTTATTTCTCCCCTGACTTCTGAGATCACAAGAATTAATTTTCACCTCCTTTTTTGATAGAATGCACAAAATGAAAAGTTGGAGCATAGTGTCTGGTTTTAGTAAAGAATTTGGATGAGCTGATCTCTTTTTTTCCTCTTTCTTTTTAAAAGTTTGCATTTTATCAAGAGAAGGAAGTAGACATGTAAAGGAGTTGAACTTGTCAGAAGGCTGGAAAGAAGTAAAATCTAAAATCCTTTTTCTTTTTTTCTTTCTTACTTAGTAAAGATCCTGTCTGTTTGAAAGCCAAAGTGCTTTGTTCCAGCCATCAGCTGGTCTTATAAAGATATTACTGCTTGCTTCTTTTTGTAAGTAAGCACATTAATCTGAGAGTGAGATGCACTTGGGTGTCTAGCTAAGCTGAGGGTTTTTTTTAAGTCTAATTTATAGTATTCAGTAAACTCTCCTGGTCTATTATGAATACAAGTAATTGCACCCTCCCTTAAATATGTATTCTTCAGAAGTTTAATTCCCACAGCCTGGATTTATATATTTATACATTCATAAATTCTCTTATCTAAACTCTGCATTTAGAGAGAAGGATTAAAGGTAGCTATGCTGCTGCTTGTTAGTAGCAATAGAGAGAACTGCATTATTGTTTGTGGGGTGTTTTTTTCCCCAATTAGGATTCACGCTTTACTACAGTCTAGTGAGAGAAAAAAAGGATATTCTTAGGCTCTGCAGTTCTCTCTTCCACTCCATCAGTAAAAACTGTCAGCATGAATGAACATGTTCTGTATCTCCACAACATCTTAGCTCATGGATTCCCCTTGTTATTGCCTCCTTTATATCATCAGGATGTTTTCTTTATTCTCTTTCTCTTTTTTTTAGGTAGCAGTGCTACCATCTCAGATTATACTTATTGGTTGTGAGGAGCCTAGTTTTATGTATGGAATTAGAATCTGATGTCAGTGAATAGAAACACATTGATTTAATTAGGAAGGAAACGAAATCCTTATTTCATTATCTGTAATGTGGGTGTACATTTTTACAGAAATCATACAACAATCACAATGCTTAAGAGATTCAATCTTTTAGCTGTCAGGACTCTATTCTGCCTGTTAACTCCATTTATCCTAAAAATTCTAAGAAGCCTGTAAACTGCAACTAGGTATTCTGAACATAACTGTGCTTTGTCCTTGCTAAGTTTCTGAAAGACCTGAATACTGGCTGCCTCCATAATGGAGAAGGAACATCCATAGTGCTTGCTACAATCACTTTTATAAAAAAAAAAAAAAAAAAAAAAAAGAAAAACCCTAAAAACTCTGTCTTATACTCACTGCTTATTTCATGCTACCATGCCTACCTAGATCTGCAGGCTGTTCTTTTTCAGTCTCATACTGGTGCATACGTTAGTGTCGTGTTATTAAATGTCATAAAGTAGTGAGTCCATCACTAGGACACTTGCCTTTTTTTTCAATCACTTCCATCTCAGAGATGTAAAGTTATTTTTTTTCTAGTTTTTGAGGTGAAACTGGTCTACTTAAAGTTCTAAGTGAAAAATCCCACAGCTAATGCTTCTTGGCACCCAGTTTTGAAATGCTTTTCTGTATTTTTAATACAAACATAAAATGTTTTTCTCATTTTGGAAGTAGCACTGTAGCATTTTTCTTTTATGGTACATTAAACTATCCTGGTTCTGGGATTTATATTTTTGTGTGTCAGAGGTGCTAGAAATTTTTAGTTCTTTATATACCTGTGCATACAGCAGCCCACACAATGCAAACTTATGAATAAGCTGAGCAATTTTTATGCTTCATTTGCTTCATTACCTTTCTGCTGTGACTGTTTGTGTATATGGATGCAAAAGGTGTGTACTTTTTATAAAATTCGATGTAATATGCACTTTGAAATGAATGCATGTTTGTGCAGCATGTCGTTGTTTCTACTAGTCACTGAGACACCATACTGGTGTTTATTTTTGTGCACTGGAAAAAAGACTAACTACAAATTCTGATAGTCCTTTGTGGGGAAAAGTAGTGTTTCTTATAATGATTTAAACCCAGCTAATTAAGATAGAACTGCAACATCTGTGTGCTGTGTAACCAATGAGTGTGTGAGTCTCAGTGCATCTTGGAGCTCAGTGCCAGAAGCTGAATAATGTCTGACAAGAGCTGTGCATACTCAGATGGGTGAGATTATGTTGGTTAACGTGTAAAGAAAAGCTTACTTGATGGAGAATTTGTGAACAATTTTATGTCAAGAGATATTTATGTTTTTATTATGCCTAGTTTGTTAACAGTTATGGATACCAGAGAGCGTTAACAGTTTTCTGAGATCTAGGAACAAGCAAGGCCAGAGAATTTATCATGTATAATTTAGGTAACCTTGCAAATGGACAATGAAGTGGGTGTAGAGACATGATAGATTCAGAAAGCCCGACTGATTTTGACACAAACTGCGTATCTCTTTATTAGCTTGCTGTATAACTTGCTTGTACTGCATGGAAACTTGGCGCACCAAGCAAGGTGGTAACGAAGCAGAAATAACCTGGGAAATCAGTAGAAAATACGAAAAGTGTGGTGATGTGGACTTCTGCAGTCTGCTGCCCTCTTCCCTCAAAGCATGGTGATTTTGAGATGGGTAATCCTATGAAAGCTGAAGCCTGAAATTCTTCTGAAACTTGATCAGACGTTTTTATCTTTCAATACCAAAGATAGCATGGCTCAGCTGCTAAGACATGTCGCTCTGCTGCTTTGCTGTTATTTCATGTAGTTTCTTCTCACCCTATATCCATCTTTTGTAGGTTTTGTAGGCTTTGTTCCTGTGTGAACTTCAACTCTTAACTCATGCATAGGAGTATTTAACCTTTCATTTAATGAGTATATTTACTTTGGATTTCTTAAAAAAAAAAAAAAAAAAAAAAAAAAAAAAAGTGGTATTGCTTTCTCTTTGAAATGTGGGTGCTGGGACAAGTATTTTAAATTACTTCTTGAGAAATTAGGCTGATATGAGTAGTATTTGAATGGGAGCAAGATCTATGATCCCAAGTAGTGCTATGAGTATACCAGTTGGTGTCTGTGAGAACATGGCTTACTGGTCAGGGACTGTTTGATGTGTTCAGAATTGCCATGGGGACTTTTAGTGTTGTGTAGCCTAATATGTCATATACTTACGCCTTGCTCTTGAAAATGTGTAATTTCCACAACTACTTGTAATAGCTGAAATGTAAAACATAATTTCCACAATATATAGTTAGATTAAGTGAATTTTATGTGGTTTTCCAATAAATATTGGAAAGTGTCATTATGTTGGTTTTACAACTCTTGATCTGGAGGAGGGGGAAATACCTTAAAGATTCTTAAGGAGGTAAAATCAAGAGCAACAAAACTGCCTGCTGTAATCATGGGGAGAGGAATCATCAGTCGACACCTTTTTTTTTGTAATAGGTTTATCAAAGCAAAAAAGCCACTGTCATTAGTTGGGCTAAAAACTCAGCCCTTGTTTCTTACTAACCTAGTGAAAAGAACAAAAAAAACCCCAGTGATCACCACGTTAACAGGATATATTATAAATATATGATAGCACGTGTAAAATGTGCATATAATATTGTATATATACATTTAACAATACTTGTATGATAAGGCAATACTTGTATAATAACGCATATAAAAGAAGGGAGAATAGTTGCGGAAAACTTAAACACTTAACAATGTGATGTTTTGCAGAGCTGGTTTTGACTTAACTTTTCTGATGTTAAGAATAGTAGAAATAACTGTGATCCTTATTTGTATGTTCAAGTTGTGGTTTTTTATGTCCTATTTTCTCTAGTAGTTTCTGTCAAGAAAGTAGTTGGGGTGTGTCAGAATCATGATGCACAGAAATAATGATGAAATTAGACACAGATATTAAATAGCAGTATTGGTACATAGTACTAATGTCGTACCAATAAAGCATTAACTAGTAGTAATTTAAATATACAAAATTATAGTCTCTAAAAGATAAATTAGATTAAATTTAAATGATATGTAATGTTAATTTTTCTCTTATCTCTGAATTCTCATCTTTGATATGCTATAGCTAGCCCAAAAGAAACATCTTAACTCCTACCAGGAAGATACAACCTACTCAGCTGTGAATAGGGAGTTCTCTCTTTTTGAGCTGCCTAACTTCTCAGATCTTACACTTTTAACTTAAATAAATGCAATTGTTTTGACTGAAACTAAGAAACTCTCTTATACCTTTTAAAAGACCAAATGAAAATCCACAGGGTTTTCAATAATTTTTATTTAAAACTTTAAAATAATTCACAGTACTTACTTTTTCTTTAGGCATTTCAGGACTGCTTAATTTTTCAAGTATAGATGATATTTTTCACAGAGTTTGCAGCACTTTCTTGTATTAGATACATATACTCTTTACCTTACTATACAGGCCTGTTTTATGGGTCTGAACCCCAAATATCTACATTTGTAGCTTATATTTACTTTGCTAAAAGGGCAAATCTTGGCTCTAAAATTCTAGGTCTTGGTATTAATTAATTACGAATTATAGCTATAAAGCTTACCTATAAAATGTTCTTTTCACTAGTAGCCTAGAAAACAAAATTATTATTTGTTCAGTGCTATCTGATTATGTTGTATACAGCAATAGCAGATGAGATTTATGGTAAATATCAATGCATATACCAAAGGTCTGTTGTACATAACCTCTTTTTTTCTTGCCAGCCATGCTCTGTTGAATAGTAGGACTGCATTTTTATTTGAAATAAAGCGAACCAAGATGACCTCCCTAAGATAGCAGCAGAAGCAGACACGTGATCTGTCTTCTTAGTTCTTCTCTATGCATCCTGCCAGCAGCACTGGAAAAATTCCACTCTTTACATCTAAGGACCACTTCAACATAATAGGTACAAAACATTTCTTTCCTGCTGCCACAAGTACTGCAATTACCAGAAAGGGATTGGGAATTATAAGGACTGGATGTGAGGACTCTTCAAAATGGATTGGTAATGTGGGTGGCAATCAAAGAAATGATTTAGCACTTGAGTTATTGCATAATTAACCTGAGCAGAAATTGTGCTGTTTGCATATTATATTTTTTTTAATAAAAAGAGAGAGAGGAAGAAGTGTTCATGTCTTGTAAATTGCGGAGGATAACATGAAAGGAAGGTCCAGCAAAGAGAGAAAACTGCTTTTTTTCCTCTTCTCTCCATGAGGTTTGGATCAGATTTTCCTCGTATTGTCATAGTCACTGTAGAAATAATTATTAATATACATGACTTCAAAATAAATATTCCATAGCTTTTTTATCAACATGCTAACTCAACTGAAAATGCTTTGTAGGGAAGCCAAAAACCAGAACAAAGCTTCAAAGGCTAAACATCAACAATTCATTTCAAGGAGTGAATCATTTTGACTTTATCTTTGGTTGGAAATCTGCAGTAGCTGTGCTGAATCTTGACTGCAGTTCACTACCATGCATGACCAAGGCAGGGGCTTGCTCTCCCACCCCACAAACCTCTGTATTTTGCAAATCTGTTTGGAAATGGTTTTCTGCTCTCTGCATCAATGTAGTCTACTACTGCAGTTTCCTGCTGTAATGCAACTATTCATTTACTGAGGGAAACAGACCTCTTGAGTTTCACCTTCATCCTTTAATTAATACTTCTTATAAGTCATGCCTCTCTCTTGCATTAAAAATAGCAAAAGTAACTACACCCAAGGGAAACCTATGCCACAGATGCAGAGGCACCTGAACTGAATAACACAGGAGAGGGACTGGACTAAAAGCAGTAAAAATACAGTGTCGTGATACTGAGTACAACACCATGTACCATGTGAGGTGGCCAAATTCTCTTAATAGTTCAGTAGTGCTGGGAGTGTAAGTGCATTACAGGCATAACAGACCCAGCTTCTTTGCACATTGTGCAAAAAGCAAAGAAAAACAGATCTCTGTTTCCTTATGTTATAACCTACCTGATGCTTAACCAGAAATAGAATTGGAACAGCAGGTAATAGTGTCCAAAACATGAGCTAATGGTCTTATAATGACAAAAATTTATTAGTCATTGCTTGAAAAAACATCCACAGAATTGTGTTTGGCACACTATGAAACAGTCTTACGAGGAGCGGCTGAGGGAGCTGGGGGTGTTCAGCCTGGAGAAGAGGAGGCTGAGGGGAGACCTGATTGCCCTCTACAACTACCTGACAGGAGGCTGTAGTGAGGTGGGGATCAGCCTCTTCTCCCTGATAACGGTCGATAGGACGAGGGAAAATGGTCTGAAGTTGTGCCAGGGCAGGTTTAGGTTAGACATTAGGAAAAATGTTTCCAATGGAAGGGTTGTCAAGCATTGGAACGGGCTGCCCAGAGAAGTGGTGGAGTCCCCATCCCTGGAGGTATTTAAAATATGGGCAGATGAGGTGCTTAGGGACATGGTTCAGTGGTGGGATGGTAGTGTTAGGTTAACAGTTGGACTTGATGATCTTAAAGGTCTTTTCCAACCAAAACGATTCTATGATTCTATGAATTACCTCCTTCAAAAGTGCTGGAAATATCTGAGCTACAGATTTCCCGATTTTTTTCTGTTGGGGCGATTAATAGTACAAAGACTAGATTTGAAAACAGAAATAAGACTTCCTAAATCTTAAAGATATCTTAGAGATGTTAGATAAGCATTTTTAAGGCCCAGCAAATAGAGTGTGTATCTCATTGCAAACATTACCAGTAAACTCTGCTCCTTTACCTTTGCTCCCCATGCATCCTTAATTTACAGTACTTGTTAATTTTTTTTGACAAGAAGTCAGATAGAAATCTTTCTTCAAGCTCTGAAATAAGTGATTTTTATTAAATTCAGCATTAACTGTAAAGTAAGCAACCGTCTATGTAAACGTGTAACATCAGATTGCATTATTTGAATTTTTTTAAACAGCTGTCTTGGCAAGATTCATATTATGCTAATATGAATACCATAATTATTGCTAAATCATTTAATTATATTATTTGTAAAAACAAGTCCTTAGCTACAGTTTGCTCTTACTCACTGTTTGAAATACGTGTAAAGCTGTACTAATGGCTTGAAGGGATCAGATTTAGATATCTGCCTAAGGGAACAAAAGTTTTGACTAGATTATATTGTTATTAGCTTTCTTCAGATAATTAGCATATTGAATCAAAAGTGTGGTTCAGGCCAAAGCCATGGAGAGCTGAGACTCAATAACCTTATGTAGCATTTTGACATGTATAATCTATATAGAACCAAGGATGAGATAAAACTCCTTCTCTTGTGCACATGTAGCATTTTATTTAAAGGAATCTGAAAAAAAAAATATGTTATCCATAAATATTAAGATAGAATATTCTGTGACTTTTAATTAAATTCCTTAAATATGCTGTGATGCAGTGTGAGCAGAAGTCATTTAACTTGGAGCAACTAATAATTAAAAGGCAACCAAGTATTCATTTTGAAACCTACATGGTTCATAGCAATTATTTTCTGTAGTAGCAGGGTTTGGCTGATTCATTACTATTGTTCGTGGTGTAAGCTCACCATGGGCTATCTCCTGTTATGTATTCTGCCCAGTACATACAGATGTAAAAAGTCAAACTGAGTCCCAAGAAGCCTTCAGTAGGGTCAATATTACAACATCTTTTTTGTTCTCTTTCTTGGAACAATGTCTACAGCACACTTACTTCCAGATGTCGCCAGCAGCTCACCAGGAAAGCAAGGACAAGGCACATTATCCATTTTAAGACCTCTCAGCTGAAAGAGCTATAGGACTTTTTCACAATATTCATCATTATCAATAACATTATTTTTATCCAGGCAGATAGTTTGTTGCATAAACAGAAGATCTTTCTTTCTTTGAAACCATACCAACAGAAAGAATATTGCAGATGTATCTGAAGAAAAAAAAGCCTACTCCTTTAGTACCTGATCTAGTTAGCAGTGTCCCTGATCCTGCAGGGGGGTTGGACCAGATGACCTCTAGGGGTCCCTTCCAACCCCAAACATTCTATGATTCTATGATTCTATTTTTTCACTGTAAAAAGCAGATGATACTGTCATTTCATCTAGAATTTGCTTTGAAGTTTGGATTTGTTCAAACTTTTGATTAGAGCAAAATTTAATGGATTGTGCAGTTTTGGGTCATGTTTTGAAGCCAAAAGGGATGGTCAGAAATACGTCTACTAAGCTAAATCCTCCAGTTCTGTTCAGCTGTGTTGAAACTGTATTTTAATAAGTGTCCAACAAGCTTGGAATTAGTACTTCCAGATTAATGTAAATGTATTGCACATTTCATTTGGGCTTAAATGTGGCTTTGGAGCTGTAACAGAAATGGTGCTGAAGTATTAAAATATGGAGGCCATCTAGACTTGGAGTAATATTTCACTACTAAAACCCTTTCAGTCAAAAAGTCCACCAGCTCAACGTTTGATCTCCAAAAAGATATATTGGCTGTTCTTGAGGAATATCTTTTTGTTTTTAGAGCAAAAGGATGTTAAAAGTTTATTTCTGAAGCGTCTTTTAGACTGTTGGAGGAAAAGGAAGGATACTGTTTAATACTCTGCCTAGTGAGATGGCTTATCAGAGCCATCAGAGCAATCAGAGCAGTATACCCAGTGCTTAGGACTGGATTTAACACAAAAGAATTGCAATAGGATTTGTTTACCAACTTATCAGAAAATTCTTTTGGGTATGCTAAATATTTTAAAATCTTTTTTAGAGCTATAATGTTACGAGGGCTTTTTCTCACAATAGCTGTTATTAATATATCTGAAGAGTGTACCCAGGAAACTATTTATGTGATTAGTGGGACATTTTTTTCTAATACTACAGCAGACCTTTCAGTCTCCATGGCGAACATTAATAGTTTGGGGATACACATACTTTAAGGAACTTCTACATGCTGTACACATTAATAGTTAAGAGCTTGGACAAATATTTAGCATTCATTTAAATGAATATAATGTCTGATTAAGCAAATCACTCTATTTGTAGTCATTAAGAAGCAATGTTTATAGCAAAGGTTGTTATGTAGGGACTAAAATCTCTAACATTTGATTGTACTGCGTTTTCAGCTTTTTTACAACACTTTTATTGAGAAAACACTAGAAATAGTAACGATGCACAAACTAAGCATTCCTTAGTTTTTGTCAACATGCAGCCATTTTCAGTTTTGTTACCTGTTTTGAGAGACAAAAGCAATAGCAAGCCACAGCTTCTAAAATGTTGCTTTAGAAAGATACATTTGATTCAGAAGACACACCGAAGTCTTACAGCTCTGGTATATGTTAAACAAAAGCGGTCCACTGTAAGGGAGTATTACTGAAACATGTACACAAGGGTTCCACATTAATTCTCAAGTGTTTTGCAGGGAAGCCTTTTTATTTTTATTTATATGTGCATTTAAGCATTGAATGCTGATTAGCAATTTGTCTTCTAAATTTCCTGATTTGTGCCAATGAATTAAAAAATTATCTATGCAGAAATAGTTGATCAAATGCATATATACCGTGTCCAGTTTCATCCTTTTCAATGTTTTTTCTTATCTAATTGCATAAAAATAGAGGTCTGCAGTCTTTGTGTTTCTAAAAATGTAATTTATAATTCTACAAATTTGGGAGAAAATGTGCCAAACCCAAATGATAAATCAGTTGTACACTCTTCTTATTATAGTCTTACTTTAGGCATTTTCAGAGACAAAATGAAGAGTAGATTTCAGTGTCCCCAAAAAGAAGATGAGCATTGTTCCGTTCTTTCCTGAGCTTGAATAGTCACACAGGCTCTACCTACCCTGTCAAACCTAAACTGGAAGCGTCCAAAAATAAGAAGTATAATTGACATCAGTGTAACAATAAAGGGAAAATTGCTGATTTCCCATTAAGTTGCCGTTTTCTTTGTGAGTCATATGAAATTAAACTCTCTTCATATTTTATTATGTAGTCATCATTTGTTTCTCCAGTACTTAAGTGCCCTTTTTTCTACTTCTGAGTCTTTTGTCGATGCTCAGAACAAGATGTGCCAGATTCACTTGCTGCTCTTGGAATCTGTTATTGAACAACTCTCAGTTAACACTGAGATATTCATTGTACTTGTTATTTGTTATTTTAAATATGTGGATTGATTGGCTATGCCTACACAGTTTTGGTGACTGCATCTTTATGGGCAGGAGAGGGGAGCAAAGAAGGGGACATAACTGATAACTCAGGGTGAGACTTTTTTTTAGTGTTGAGTCGGAGTTGCAGTTTGTCTTTCAGCCTGAGTAATGAGGTATGTGTGAAATCATTGCACTCCCTTAAGCTAAGTGTCATCTCTCTGTGTCTCTAGATGTGACATAAAACCGGATTTACTCCCTCCAAATTTGTGAAATTAATTACTTTTCTATATTGCCAAATACAAGATGATGCATTTTGCTGGAAGTATGAAATTGTGTTACCATTCATAAGGAATGCTGACTTATTTCAGGTAATACTTTAGAACAGCTATTTTTTTATTACAAATATGCTTTGAACTTGCTTCTCTAGAACAGAAAAGTTTTTTGGTTTTTTGCTTTTTACTTTATTTTCTCAGGTTTTCTGTTTGTTTATAATAATTTTATCAGAGTTCTTTTGTGTGTGACAGGAACTATAATTGTACCATTCTTCATGCTATGAATACCTGCCACATACCTGCCTTTGTCTCTCTCTCTGATCTTCCAAGCATTGTCCCTACAAGACTTCATCCACAAGGGTACACAGAGGAATTACCATGGCTCTGTTAACTTCTTAAAGGGAAACACCAAGAGCAGCTTACCCTTTTTTCTGTTTCTTTTTTTATTGGTTCATGGAAAATAAGCCTTCTTCTTTTTAAGTTTTTGAATATGGGCTTCCCAGTTTGCTTTGCCTGGAATGCTAAGTCAGGATGATGATACCAGTCTTTCATGGCCTTGTTAGATTGCCAAGGGTCCAGCATATTCTTAAATTTCCATCTATATGTTTATGTCCAGGCTAACTTGGTGTTCAGTCTACTTCCAAATGTCAAAGTATGGTTTAGTAAAGTGTTGTATTTCTGAATTAATTCATGTGCAGAGGGTAAGGTTGAATCAATGACTGTATGGTGTACTCCAAAGGGTAATACTAGTTTGCTGAAGTTACTAACATATTCTTTAGCAAAAACTTTCTGGTGGCAACAAGAACTGCGTGTGGTTATTTTTGTGATATTTATTGAGTTGGGATGTGTGTAAGTTTGCTTAAGATGGTGTTGATCTTAACACTGACAGGTCTCACACTAACCTTGCCTTTTGCTGGTGCTGCAGGGTGGGTGACTGATCTGTCTGAGATGCTACTGTAAGTCATCTCCTGAAAGCTGAACTTTGAGTCTGCTTGGAAGTGTGTATTAACTCAAATATCAGATGCATCCCCATGCTATGCTAGAATATTTTAGCATAAACAGACATGATGATTTATTAATACAGCTTCAGGTACAAAGGTGCTGCTGGATACGCTGTAAAACTTCTGTTATAACTTGTTAGTGGTGGCTGAAGGACTGCTGGGCATAGCCATCTATTTCAGTCTTTGTTTCCTTGTGTAAGGTTATAACTCTTTGTTCTACAGACATTTATCAGGTGTTTGATTTTAAAAAAAAAAAACAAATCCCAGACTGAGAGGGCTTGCACAGCTGTGGTTTTACAAAACAGCTGCAGCTTAAGTATTATGCAAGGCCATGAAGCACGTTGACTATAAAAGCTTCTGTCTTTTTTCTCAGGCAGAAAGAGGTGTAGGTGGTATATCCATATAATGAAGGTAGGAAACTGCAGATGCTTATATGGGTTCAAGCAGAAATAGGCATGTTCATGGTAGATATATATGTCAAGATCTACTTAATGTAAAATCCGTTAAGAAGTCCTTGAGTTAGAAATTGTTTGAGACTGGGTAAGATTCTACAGAAATATTTCTGTGTGACTTTTCTATTCTTGTGTTCTTGTCTGGGCACCTGCTTTTTGTGTTTTCACAATATTGTACTAAGCAGACCACTTGTCTCTCCTAGTACAGCTCTTCTTTTTGTTACTTTTTGCAATTTTTTGGTTTATGCAACTTCATAAACATGTTTCTGGTCTAAATTTGTTTCCATTTCTCCTTGACCTGGAAGCCGTATTCACTGGGGATGGGGAAGGGCAGTGTAAAGAAGTTAGCCGTGGCAAATGCAAAAGATATGACCATGGATGACTGAGGCTGGAATATAAGCACCTGAGAACAGGATCTTATTCTGATGTTATGCCGCTTAAACTGTAGAGGGAAATACCAGCCCTCTCATTGTTAATAGGGACCCCTCTTTCATTTGTTGTTTGCTCTGTGGTGGTTCACGATTTACAGGCAAAGACTTGGTGAGGAAAAAGCTTCATGTGTGTCCTTAGTTATATTGAACATTCATTTTTGTCAACAAAGGACTAGTAACTCTACAGGAAGTAATGAGCTAAGATGATGGGAAGGTAAATAGTTTGACAGCTTGTCTTAAAGATTCCTGTAGTAATTACAGCAAGCAAACAATTTCTTGTAGGATTGGAGATGCAATCATAACATATTAGAGCTACTGACATAGTGAGTTTACCAGTTCCTTACTTAATGGCAAAAGTAGCCTCTTCGTGATAGACCTGATTGCTGTTTTATTGTTAATTGCATGTTGCTTCTTCTGGCTTGTCAAATAGTTATTTTTTGCATGTACGGTGCAAAATTTATCCATGTCAAACTGCAAGTTTTTGGAATTGCTTCAAAACCAATGAAATTAAGACATTTTGATTGCACTTATTTGTAATTAAAGAATACCACCTAATTTTGTTCCTTTCCCCAGTAATTTTTTTAGTTCTAAGAAAGAAAGCAAAAACTTGTCCTAATCTCATGACCTGACTTGACTCTGGTCAATTTAAAATCAAGATCAGTATCTGTCTGTAACTATTAGTTTTCTAGAAAACTTCCAGGTAACTGGTAGATCTAATCTCATAGCTGCACACTGCTGGGGTGTAGTACTAAACAGTAATATATGGATTGTAACTATTCCATCTCAGAAGTAGTATCACAGCTAAGTACCATTTCCATTTTGCTTATGCAGCAGGAAGTAATTTTTAAAAAGAAATCTTACTCATAAATCCGCATGAAACTTTGAAGAACATATGAAACAGTGACAATGGCTGGACATCGTAGGAAAAATCATAATTTTGAAGTTCTGTGAACTTAAAAGTTTACGAATCTTTAAGAGTATATTACTTTTCTTTCTGAAAAGCAATTTGCTTCTTTATTCAAGAGCCGAAGAAAAGCACAATTGTCTGTGGTGGATTGAGTGCAGCTAGTCGTTTATATATTCATTGAACTTCAGTACTTTACTGCCTTGTTTCCCACTGCCTTTAGACAAGAGGAAAAACAAACCTGGTGAAACTTTTATTGTAAGGAGATAATAAAACTCACAGTAGATTACATACACATTTGTGGATGTGTATTGCATAATCACACAAAGAGAAGCACTGCAAAAAGTGCTTGCGATTAATTGTAGATACTCTTTTCAGAGAAGTTGAGGGATACAATTAAGAAGTAAAAGAAACTGGTACTTTCTGTGTTCTGTTTTAGTCTTATTATTGCCACGCTAGATTCTTATAATACAATTCTGGTATCCAGCAGGAAATACTGAGTTTTGAGTATTGGTCTAATTAATTTTGGATATTCATCCACCAAAATGCCTTAGCAAAGGAGGTAAAAACCAGATGAAACTTAGAAGTACAACTTAAACAACGGAAATATTAGACAAGCATAGGCTGCTTTTAATAATTACAAGACATTTTTCTTGGACAAGATTCTCAGTTACTTTAAACAGAGACTGCAGTTTGAGCTCAGTGGAAAAGCAATACTTTATGCTAGCTTTGTATTTTTAAGCAATTTAACATAAGAATTTGATAACGTTGAGGGATGGGGTTAATTGTAGGATATCTTTGTGTTGCAAATTGCAACTTGAATGTCTTCTTTTGGTTTTCCTTTTTTTTTTTCTTTTTTATTGGAGGTGGGTAGTATTCCTGTCCTTTTGCTCTCCTTACTTTGATAGTACTGCTTCATTCTCCATACACTGGTGGTTTCAGCACAGGATTTCTGAGTCTAAAATGCACATTGGTAAGGTTTTTTTCCAGTAGTACATAACTTAATCTTACCTCTGTCTACAAGAAGGGCCTTTACATTTTCTCTAACAGTTTAATATGCTGTGCACTCCCAGAGAGGAAAGTTGTCTCCAAATAGTAATCTGTAGTCTCAGCTTACTTATGGTTCTATCTTACAAATGTCACACAAATAATATTCATGTTTCATCTTAGTGAAGTGGGAATAAAACTCGTGTATTGTTACTATAGATCTTGCATATTGTATAAATTTAAAAGTTACATGTATAAACTTATGCATGCAGTCTTTCTCACCAGTGCTTCTAGAACTTTAGTCATTAACACAAATGTTTTGTCAGCTGCATATGAGATTTGCTTTTACATGGCTGCCTTTTCTTTCCTGGCTTTCTTGACACTATTCTTTTGCTCTCAGGAATCATGTTTACAACATTCATCAACTGATTCATTTTGGCTTCTTCAACATCTGTGCTATATTGCTCAAGTGTACCCAGAGTGCAACCACTGTTTTATTTTGGACTCCCATCTTAAAATCCAGTGGTCTTGCCTCATCGACTACTCTTAGTAACTACTACCTGGCAAGCTGTCAGCATGAAGCAATCCTTGGTTACTTCATGTTTGCTTTTCTTCTTCCTGATGGCTGTTTGTCAGCTCCTGCACAGGTACTTTATTCATTTGTGTCCTCTTTGGAGTGTGGGGTTTTGACTTCCACATGTTCTCTTTGATGTTTCTAACAATTTTTTTTGTTTGTTTTCATTTGTACTTCTTTGGTGTATACTATTCATAGCATGTATTTAGCAGAAAATTAACATTGAAATTACCTAAGAAAATTAAGCACAAATTTCAGATGTAACCACAGATCTATCATTTTCCTTTTGGCTTAATTTCATTCTCATTCTTTAGTTTTCCGTGTCTAATCCAAACCTAAATGCTTTTGAAGCAGTGAGAAATGTGTTATTTTGCTTGTCTGTAAAACATCTCAAGCATCTATGGCATTCTCTAAAGATTTGGACTTTGCTGGTATGAGAAAAGTACCCCTGTAAAACCCTGAACGTACTTCCTACCATCTTTTAAATTACAGATATCTACACTCTTAATATTCAAGTTATTCGTGTAGATATCTTGAGAAAACCTTTTGAAATAGGGATTTTTTTAAAAAAAATTAAAAATATATTTAAAGGTATTAAAAGTTACTTCATCAACAAACAAGAAATCAACAGCAGTAGTATTAATTTGCTTCAGAAAATATCTGTGATCTTCCTACAGACATACAACACTGATTTTTTTCCTTGAAGCTGCTCCTGTGGTTAGGTACTCAACAAGGAGGCAGCTTACAAAGTGAGTTAGTCAGCCACTCTGAGTTAAGTGATTTAGGAGCAGTAGTGCTTTGAGCACTTGACTGTTTCCTAACTGCAATGTTCATAATTGACATTTTTTTCCTCAAATCTACTGAAAGGCTTTAGTGTGTACATAAAAATTTAAAAGAACAAGAAAAAGCAAAATAATTGTGAATCATAACTCTAATTCTACTTTTGTTGATTTTTTTTTTATTTAGTAAATTGCTGTTAGCTAGTGTTGGTTTTTGAACATACCCCTGCGGGTTTGAGTTTAGTTAGAAATGAGATTTAATTTGTGTCAATTGATTGCTGGTTCTAAATGGTGATTGTAAATTCCTATGTACATGTTTTACAGATGTTCTTGTTGATCTGATGTCTAGTTTGAGCGTTACTGGAAAGAAAGGCTTGAATGTCTACATAAAATAATTTTCAATCTGTGAACTGGAGGTGAATGATAAACATAATATCTACATTAAATTTGCTTTATCCAAACAAGTGTTTTTTCTGCTCATTGTGTGGCAAAGATAACCGGTTGTCATCAAAACAAAAAAATAACAACAAACCCCACCCAAAAGCTCCACACATATTTCTAAGGATAACGTGATGCTATATGCAGAGATTTGATTTGTTGAGCGATTTAGATTTCAGGATGAAATATTTTGGGTCTGTACATATGTTAACAAACTGATTAATTTCTTGGGGTCAGTGGGAGAAATCCAGCTCTATCCCTGCTGAGTACCTAATGCTGTTGTCCAGTAACAACCCAGAAAGGGGGTAGGAATAAGCCAATGTCCTGGTTCATTCAGGAGTGTCACACTGGATCCTGCAGAACTTGAAGCCTCAGAATGTTGCTGGCGGAGAAGTGGGATCTCTGCAGAGCTCAAATCTGGTTAATGGCTAAGGAGATCCTCAGGCTATAAAAGGATGTCTCCCCCATGCTTGTACATGTGAATCGAGTCCTGTTTTATTCCAGAACTGTAAAATGGACAAATTCTGCACAAATAGAGCAGCTTTTTTGTTTCTAAATATTCTCTCTTACTTCCATAGGAAGTGTGTTGTGAAATGGAGGCTATTTTTTTCAACCCACTTTTTTTCGTTTTTCTTTTTTTTTTTTTTAACTACATTAGTTTCACCGTGTTAGTCACCAGTTCTTTGTTACTTTTTCATCTTATTTGAATTTTTCCTTCTGGGACAAAAAAACCCCAAAAGCAAATAACGGTAAACAGAATCACAACTTGTGGTGGGAATGAATCTGGACAGATAAACTGTGTTGTTATGTCAGAGCCATTTCGTGATGGTTTTATGTTTTACAAATGGATAGGTGACAAAAAAATTCCAATGTGTACTACACATTTGACCAGAGGGCGAGAGATAAACTCTTGTAGTCATTTAAATTCAAGGACAGTTCATAACAGACTTCCCTGTTACTCTTTGGAAAATTTTTGCACTGTCAGAAGGACAGTTTGAATGGATGCAAATATTCTCATCACCAGGGTATGCCATTTTATGACACACGTGCTGCATAATTACAGTTATATTCTCACAGCACCAGTGGAATATCACCTTTAATGTATCCATCTCAAAGTAATAAACACTAGGTTTTGTTTCTTTAGACTAGGTTTTGTTTCTCTAGAATTACATTGCATGGAGTTTGTTTGTTTTGTACACTGTGGAACAGGGATGATCTTTGTTGCATACAAGGCCTAAAGCAAAGAAGCCATCATTTGAGACTGGTTCCACAGAGAAAATATACATAAAATTATTAGAATTTTGTTTATGTCTTAAAATAACATTAAAATGCATATTTTTTTTTTATTTTCTTCTTTATTGGGAATTTGCTATTGGAAATCATGAGTGAATTTTATTAAGGTAAGTATATTACTTGGATAATCTCCATGAGCTAATTGTGCAATAACCATGTCAGCAGTCTGTGACTGTCTTTTTCCTCACATGTGCGATATTGGTTACTAAGGTTCTTTACGATTATAGGTACCATTTGAGGGGGTTATCATGGTACAAAATAGAGGGGGAGGAAAAAGATTTTGTTGGAATAAACCAACTGCAAAAGAAACCAATTTTTGTTCTTGGTATTTTAATATAGCTCTTATTAAGCAATGTGAAGCAACCAAGTATTATCACTTACTATTATCTAATACTGTAACATAGGCCAATGTACTGCCACCTGTACAAGCTATCCAGTGCTCCTGTGTTGAGCATCCTTACACATGTCTTTCTTTTCTCTCTTGCCTGCAGCTGTTTAACAGCTCTTTTTTTTTTGTTTCTGTGCTTGACAAGGTGTTTCTTTGGTTTATGATACATCAATCCATTCTGTAGCTGTTATAGTGTATTAAAATATTACATGTTAGATTCCAGAAAGGGATTCAATAGTATATTTAGCCATATCTAGGCAGACCCTTATATTTACACAAATCCATACTAAACTTGCAGAGGGGTGCTTGAATTTCAGCCTTAATGCCCAGAACAAGACTATCTTTTCCTTGTCCCTTTAGATTCACTGTTTCATTTTGAGAAGTTCTCTCTGCTTTGGTTTGCATATGTAAAGTAAGGTGATAATGTGAGATCTTTCTCCTGTAAACTCTTGCTATGAATTTTGCATTGTCATAGTACAGATGTGGATTACCTGCCTTTACTCTGAAATTTCCAAAAGTAGTCATAGGCTGTACCCTGGAGGAGATGCTTGGAATCTGACAGTTACCAGAGTTCAACTGTACCTTTCAATTTCTAGACTAATATTTTAAATCCTGATTATTTGGGGGAATTAATGTGTGTCTTTTGAGGGTATAATTTTTCTTTGTTGGAGAAAAATCAAGATGCTTCTTGGAGAGAAAAAGTATTGTACATTTTTTTCAAAGATGTTTAAAAGCTCTCTTACTGAATCATGGTTATCTGCATGTTTGCTGTTTTTAGGAGAAGGAAGGCGCTGAGCTGAATTGTTGCATATGAATTTTTATGAATTTTAAATTACAAAACTCTTAGCTACAGTATGAGCAGTAGAAGCTAAAGTGCTCTTTCATGCTATGATGTTTTTGCTTTCGTTATTTACTGTTTACTACTGGGCACATAAGTAAGTGAGTTACTGGTATGACTGAAAAAAGAGTTGCTACCTCTGGTAATGACTTTCACTTTTTTGCAGTTAACATGTGGCTTACACTCCTCAAAAATAGGCTTACTTTGAAATCAATAGTATTAGGACCAAATTGTTGAAAGCGGGAAGTAGAAATTAAATTCTCAAAAGCGTAAAAAGGGTTGACTCAGTGGCACAACTGGAGGCATCTAGTTTCATTACAGATATACTTGGGTGCCCCCTCCAACTCTCCCTCCAGAACGTCACAGATCTCCCATAAGGACCCCAAGCAATGGCACAAGCTTTTTATTCATGCACCAACGTTAGTTAGTAACATTTCAGCTACTGATTACTTCATGTATATGCTGTGAAGGATAAAGATCAGTTTTTAAATGTGTGTTTACTTCCTGTGGTGTGTGTTGTAGTTACCTGTAGATTATAACTACAGCCATTCAACTAGGTACTGAGTGAAATGCTGTTTTCAGGAAGGGCTTTTAATTGTTGCATGACAAATTTTCTCTACCTAGTAAAGGTGCAATCAGTTGTATGTCGTATTAAAAATTGAGTAGAAAAAGGAGTCTGGAAGACTAGAAGAGATCTAACATTGTAGAAACTACAAACAGAAATGTGGGAGGTAGGGAAAATCTTGAAATAAAGTGCATGAGTTAATAAATGCTTGTAACTTTGGAAACCAAGCTACTTTTCCTCTTTTCTTGCAGCAAATGCTATTTCAGGATTGCTTCAGAGGATCTCAGATCTTAAGGAAAATATTCACAAAGGGAGATAATGCAGTCTAATACAAGAGGGAAGTTGCTTCTTAGTACCTTATTTATGTTAAATAATTGTCAGAAAAGTGTACCAAAGTGTATGATTGTAGGTGTACATTATCACCTATCCAGAGATGCATATTTAAATCTGGACTGTGTGAAAGGTCAGAGCTAAAAGATACTCTGCAGAAGATTTGGATTCATAAGCTGTCATGTAGAAGCTAAATAATTCAGTCTCCTCCTGAACTGGAAGGCAAAGCATAATATTGGAGGATTATAGTTCACTTACTTACAATGATATTGCCAAGTAAACCCTAGAGGGAAAGAAATGGAATGTCATTCCAGAGTTTTTCAAGTTATATTTCTTTTGTATTCAGGTGATGAGCTGGGAAACTAGCCATCCCTATTATCATTATTATTATTATTTTATTACTATTATTATTAAGTTTGCAAGAAAAAAGAAATAATGGTAAAAAAAAAATTAGATACTTCAGTTCTGAGGACAAAACTGATAGTGGAGAGCACTTTTGTTTTTCTATGCCTTCACTGGGGCAAGCTTTTCTCACCATTTTCACTCTGGCTGTTGCGCAGGTGGTTGACCAGATTGACACACTGACATCCGACTTGCAGCTGGAGGATGAGATGACAGACAGTTCCAAAACAGATACGCTCAACAGCAGCTCCAGCAGCACAACAGCTTCCAGCTTGGAGAAAGTCAAGGTGCGGGGCAGCGCACCACTCATCAAGCCTCCTGCACACCCCTCTGCTATCCTGACCGTTCTGCGGAAGCCGAATCCGCCCCCGCCTCCACCGCGACTGACTCCCATCAAATGCGACGAGCCTCCAAGGCTGCCTCCTTCAGCCAACCCCGTCAAGACTAATGGCACTCTGCTGCGAAACGGGGGCTTGCCAGTCGGGCCCAACCGCATCCCAAATGGAGATATATGCTGTATACCGAACAGTAATTTGGAGAAAGTTTCAATGCAGCCTCTGATGCACAGACCTGAGAAGGAGCGGTGTCCTCAGCCGGGAGCAAGGGAACGGGTACGATTTAGTGAAAAAGTGCAGTACCACGGCTATTGCCCCGACTGTGATGTTCGGTATAACATTAAAAACAGGGAGGTGCACTTGCACAGTGAGCCTGCCCGTGTTGTGGGAAAGCTGCCACACCAGTGCCCTCCTCTGCCACCTCCGCCACCTCCACTGCCTCCATTTCCTCTGGAAAATGGAGGGTTGGGGATAAGTCCCAGTAATAGCTTTCCTCCTCCAAGACCTGCGACTGTGCCTCCACAAGCCACACCAAAACCCCAGAAGACCATCCTGAGGAAGTCAACCACTACAACAGTGTGATGTATGCCACTTGAAACAACTCTTTCTTTTTTCCTATATGTAAACATAAATAGGTAATGAGCACTTTCTACTTGAGCAATAAAAAGACCCAATGTATTACTCCCTGTGTCCAGTGAAGTGGCATAAAAATCACATGGTAAGTACAAAGAGGAATGCTTGCTGATATTACTTGTACTCACAGAAAATATCGTTGTGGCAAAGGATGCTGAAAAAATATTCATGCTTTAGCTCATAGGTTGTAAACATCTATTGCAGTTTCATATCTGTAGCATGGTTTAAAAGACAGTGAAAAGAAAGTCCAGTTTGAAAATATGGAATGCTGATTATGATAGATTTTGGTCTATCTGACATAAGGGAATAACCATTGCTCCTGCGTTTTGGGAAACTTCCTGTTCCTAGCTTTGTACCTTTTAAAATGTCATTTGATGAAGCAAAGTGGAATACCAGATAACAAGAGTTTGAATGAATTCTAGCAAGTGCGTTTTTCTCTGCCTGACTGCTTGAGTGAAGGCATTGTGCGTGGAGCAGTGCAATAGGAGGTAATCATCGGACTTTCAGACAGCTTGATCTTTGGTGGGGAAGTAAAGAAATAATTGAATGGCATGTTGACGTGGCTTTGGAAAACTGAATTCTCACTTGCTCAGTGTGCCACAGCCAAGCTGAAGTTCAGCTTCCAGGTGAGCAGAGATCATCCTGTTCAGTTCCCCTCTATTTCCACTGCTCCATCTGCAAAATAGTAATATTTTATCTCATGTGCGATGGCGATAGATTAAAACAACAAAGCACAGTCCTGCATTTTTCACAAAGCTTTTGTCTGGTGCAAATCTCTTTTTGAAGGGAAAGAAAATGTTGCCTAAGGCCTTCAGGGACATTCACTTAATTCATGTAAAGAGCTTTGAAGTTGAAAAGCTCAGTTCAATTACGAAGCATTAACATGCAAAACAAGATATTTTACATGTTATCACATTTTGATGGTAAACCCAATTAATATTCTTACTGGTTGAAAAAAAGCCCTCAGTGGTTTTAATTATTTTATGAAAGAACATTCTTTTATTCTCAGAAAGAGAATTGTTGGGACCTAGAGTTAAAAAACATCTGATCAGTAAAGAAAATGTGATAATATATCTGTTATTTACAAAAGTTGTGCCAAATTAATCTTAAATGGACCAACAGCAGATGCTATATAAAAGTAGGGGGTTTTTTTTCAGCTGGAATGTAAAACATACTCTGTCAAAACAGACAAAACTATACAAAACTGATTTTTAATGTAAATTTCCATTTGCATGTAGTAATAGGTATTAAAGTGAAAACCAATCCTCAAGCGGTTTCCCTGTATACACATTATAGTATATTTAGTATTTAAACTGAAATAATAAGAAAAAATCATAACAAAAATTGTAACAGATAACTACCCTTTGACAACCTTTGCAGTAGACAAAGATTGTATTTTGTGCAAATACACATTTAGGGTCTGAAGCTTCATGTTGTATTCTCTGCATAAAAGTAGCAAAACGAGGAAATCATCTTAAATGTTTAATCATGCTTTCCGCAAATGCTCCCCATGTGCTTTTCATGCTGCACTTTACATTTTGTATTGTTTGACTATACTTAATCTCATGAAAGCTGCTGCCAAGTGAAGTCCTAGCGCTTGCAGCAGGAGGCAGAAACTCATTCTGCATGTGTGCAAGCTCTTTGCTGTGCAAATGAAGTCTCTGTCAGGTGGATTCTGCTCATGCCCTGGGACTCCACAGCACCTCCCTTGCTCACACACTGAAAATTACATTTAAAATCACTGGAATAATATATCTACCTTGCATATCTACAGGTTTTTCTTTTAAAAAGAAAACTTTTGCTGTCTGTTTGACTTTATCACTACTATGGAGATCATATACCAACTGTTATAATCTAGTTTAGTATTTTTTTCCTTCTTAAAATAGCTACTGTGTACAAAAATTTACAGGATAATGCAAATCAAACATTGCATATTTTATATAAAATATTTGTTTCATCTTAAATTAGGGAAAATAACACTGAATAATTTTAAAGGGAAGCGTCTGCTGTACCTGTCTTATATCACTTGGCTCAATTTTTCTAGTATAAACTAATCTCTGGTAGCAGAGCACAATATTTCTCCTCTGGATTCTGTCCCTGGGCTTGTCAGAGTCTCATGAATATGTTAGTGCCTCCAAATTAGATGCCCTACTCTATGGATGTTGCATGTGTATGGATACACATGTAAGTTTCCATCTTGATGCAGTGTTAAGTTTACAGTTCTCAGCTCTGGCAAATTTAAGTGACGCCTGACTTTCAGCGTTTCATGTTGAGTTTTGGTATGCAACGTCTTCCGTCTCCCGTTTTGTCCTCTCGCACTTTGTCCTCCTTCAAAGGCACTTCCTTGACTTTTTCCCCATGACTCCTGAGTACCCTTTCACAAACTACTGCTCTTCTTTGTGCATTTTTGGGGGTGGGAAAGTGCTGTGTTATAAAAGCAAAAGGTGCAGCTTTTCAAATGCAGTGGTGCTTTTGGCCAGAAGTGCAGTTTCCAAATGAGAGGGAAATGCATTTTTTTTTTGTGTGTGCGAAATTTGCTAACCCAGGCTTACTTTAATGCACCGAAGTGTTCCAAGGTCTCTTGTTAAATCACGCTGTGAATGTTGAAACAATTCCTCTGTTTTAATGAGAACATCTCTGCCCTGTGTCCTATTGTAAGGTATTTTTATCAGTGTAACAGTTTCACATTATTAACATGACAGAATAAAATTCAGGTTAAAACAGATAAACTTGCAAAGCATGTGAAACAATGAACTTTAAGCTTTGCAGCACTGTCTGGAAACTTCTAATAAAAATGGCATAAGAAATAATGCAATGCTATATTCAGCCAGCAGTGGTTTTTACATTTATACTAGGAATGTAATCTCTGTGAAGCATTTTTTAACACCTATAACATGGGATGTTTCACACCTTACTGAGGAAAACACAATAAACTAACCAGAGCTGGACAGGAATTGTCTGCCTTTGAAATGGAAGTGTAATATCTTTGATATTATACCTAGTGTATTGCAAAGATGTTAGTAGCTGAAAAACTGAAAGGTTAGTAACAATACTCAGAGCTTTAATTCAACATCTGCCGTCTTTTCAGACTGCTGCTCAGTTTTGATTCCCCAAAGGTATTTTAAAGTCTGAATTGTGCAGATCTAGATTTCTCAAATGAAAATAGAAGGAGAAGGTGTTTTCTATTGATTTAATGAAGGGGATGTCCTTAGGAAAATGGAAATAAGCAATGAAAATTTGTTTAATTTGTGATAATGGCATTGATTAATGCTAGCATATGGATGCTTTGTAAGAAAGGAACACTAGGAGAATAATATCCAATAACAATCCTTTTTAAGGACATAAGGTAAGAATCTTCAGAAAGTTTGTTTCAAAAATCTTATCATCCAGTAAAACTTTTCCTTCTCTCTTGTCTTCTGGAATTGTTACACCTTTCATCACATCATCCGTTTTTCATAAGAACAAGAAAAGATTTCAAATCTTCATCCTCTTTTTTTATTATTAAATGAGTATTTCATTTAAAATGTTACATGAGGTAAGTGAAGTAGCACGCAGCTTTTATTAACTTTCTTCATATAACTTGATTATTGGTTTTGAAGCAGACAGAGTGCAGTGTGAATTCATTAATTACCAGAGGGAGTTGTATATGCCCCCCGGACCTGCTCAGATCTCTGTTTCCATGTCCTAATTATGGCTTTTCTTTCAGTGATACCATGAACAGTAATTTTACATGTGGAGATAAAACCATGCTATGGTTGCTGTATCACTCATCTGATTTACTCTTAAAGTACGCATAAGTATAGGGCACATAATTTTACAGAGGCAGCATTTCTCATTCCTGGTTTGTATATATGCTGTGGTCCATGCTTTTTCAGAGGGGTGTGTATGTGTAGAAGAAAAATATTTAGTCACTGTTCAAACTAGTAATAATAATGAAAGCATTAAGCTAGGCTTAGAGCTGCAATAAGGTTTTGTAAGTGAGCTATGCGCAAAGGCATGTGGTAGAACAAATGTCTATGGTAAACTGTGGTAAGCACAATGTTTAGAATATTTTAATCTGAAAAATACTTGGCACCTATTTAATAACCACATTGTATTTTGTAGGGCAATGTGTGATACATAGCACACAATAGTTACACGCTGCAGCCAAGCATTTCTGAATCTATTAGCTCAGACCATGCAGTTCATAACTGAAGCAGCAGCAACAGGGCTGGTGTTACTGGCTCAGCACGCTGCAGCGCAGTGCATACAAACCCCAGTTGAGCCTCACCTTTGGTACCAGGTACATGGTTAAATGGGAAAAACTAACAGGGATTTTATCTCACTGGTCTGGTTTATGGTGTAGAAGAGCCCAAGAGAGCAAGTTTCTCCCTCAGCCCTAATTTTCACAAGGTATCTGTAGTAGTCCATCTCCGGATAGCTCTGGAGAGCACATTGACTTTCATTACTGATCTTAAGTGATTTGACATCTGGCCACCTCGTGTTGGTTAAAGAGCTCCCTTGTTAGCTGAGACTGGAGCTGCTGGGATAAGTGGACTTGACCAAGAATCCTGCTGCAGGAAAGTAGCCTTTGCTCTTGTCAACCTGTGCAAGTCTGCTACTGTTCTCTATTGTTTCACATTTGTTCATGTATGGCAAAGCCCCCATGTTAATATGTGGGTGGACAGTTTTGTTAAGCAATTGCACCATGCACTGCATCTATCACCTGGGTTTCATTATTTCAGTGGTGTAAGCAGGTAGGACCATGGCCGTTTTTAGGTTGCTCAGTCTTCTGAGATGCTGAATTTTTGGAAATTTTGAGGCAGAGCTTTCTTATTGTTGAGATAACCAATCTCCTATCAGGTTATAAAAATAAGGTGAATCTCTCATGCAGGTTTGACGTAGAGGATCTAGAACATTTCATATTTTGCAAGACTGTTTTTGTTATTGCAGGACTATGTATCTTTTGTGGTGTGAAAATGTTTTTTATAGATAAATGAGAAAAAAGTGAGGTCTGATCCAATAAAGAAGTAGAATATAAATTGCACCTGACAGCCAGCCAACAGCAGTGCTTCGAAGACCAGGACCATTCTGCTGCCTTGCTTGGGGAAGATAAAGAGCAGAGCTCCAGAAATTGCTGTATCTTCTCCTCAGAAGAAGAGGTTTTTTTCTTTTATCCTGAAATATTTGATGTATATGCTAAGACTCTTTAAGGAACTAAGCACAGTCTGCTTCAATGTTGTAAATTATGTTCACAATAAGAAATTACGTTTTTGTAGGAGTTTTCTGGTCTCAGATCTGTACCTTTATGTTGTTTGCCTGACCTTTGCCTGACTTTTTTTGCAATCTTGCAAGCAATAGTGGAAAAAAAATAATTTACATAAAAAGGGAAAAGTAATATGTAAATGATGAAAAAAAAAGGAACTTCGAACAAGTATGTTTAAATATATTCTTCAGCAGTGATTGCGTGATGATGGCTACATCTATCTCAGTTTGTTTTTCTTTAAGTTGGGTTATTATCATTACTTTAAACTTAATCTTGAATGACTTTAAGCATAAGAGAGCAAGAAAAAAGTCAGACAGTGGCAGAATTTTTGACAGAAGTGTTTATTTCCTTTCCAGTTCAATGTTGACATTACTAAGTAAAAGTCAGTAATGCATGTCAGTCCCCTTCCTGGATAAATTACCTTGTGAAGACCAGAACATGATGATAATATATTTTGTATGATGATAATATATTTTGTATAAATCTCTAATGCCTACAGAATATTTTGTTTTTCATTTTTTGCAAATATGGCGATGATTGTGTACTGGGGCTACAAATTACATTATCTTCTGTCACCAAGGAATAACTAACATACTATAATTTTAATGGATTACTGTTTTCCTTCAGTTTCACAATTTCAATATGATTACATGGTTCAACTTTATAATGCTAATTTGGGGCTTCAGACCCATGCGAGACAAAACATAGTGTTTAGCAGTCATGAAGATGAACTACAGCCAACACTAGTGGAAGCTGACTTTTGAAACAAAGCCAGTGTATTTTCCTCACACCCACTGAAAAAGGATTGGTTGCAGAATCTTTCTGGTACTACTTAAAAAACTGTTTGTATGTCTGTATGTTCCTGTTTCTTCCTTGTTTATAAAAAACATTGCACAGTGACATCTACTTTGGTAAATGTTAGACTTGCAAATATTTGATATTAGGAAATACTGATTCATTTAAGATAATACAAAGCAGAAGAAAAACCTCACTGATTCTCACAGTATCATGTATTTACTCTTATGAGAAAACTATATAGCAGTTATTTCTCAATAGTGTATAACAAGACCCATATGAAGAAAGGCACTTGTGCTACTAGGTAGCAATTGTTACAGATGAAAATGCATTCCTTTAGCACTGGGCAGCAATACATCTCTATATTGATAAAATGTACAAAGGAAATGGACTGGAGACAACTTCTAAGTTTATCCATATCTCTGTGGACTAGCTTCCTCATACTACGTTGTTAAACCAGTCTGGCTGAATCAGTACCAAAAAAATGAACAGATAAAGTGATTTTTGTTTTGCTTGCTTTCCTTCTTTTATTTTGGGTTATAAGGCAGTATGAGCCTTTCTGTATCTGTAAGAAACAGAGGCTTACTTTTTAAAATTTATTTAAGGCATGGGACATGCATATGCTTGTGAAATGAGTCTAGCACAGTGGTAGCAGTGGGTATAGCACAGGCAGAATCAGAGATAATCAAGCTAGGCTATTCTGTCCATGCTGGAAACAGCAAAATTCACCTGTATTTGAAAGCTGCCTCCATTTTAATCAGAAGCTTTAAAGTACAGAGGTTTTCAAGAATGTTCCTAAGTAAATCTGCTGATACCTTAACTTGTACTACATTGCCTAGACAGGAAAGTATTTTAAATGCTTCTGTCTTTTCAGCTCACTGACTAAATAAAGGAATGAAAGTCACTTTTTCTGTTTAGGATGTAACTGAAAAATAAGGGTGATATTTTCATTAAAAGTAAGTGTGGTAGGATTGAGGATAGAGAAATAAAACAGAAAGCTGAGTGGTGTTCAATAGGACTTTTACAATTAGCAGTCAAAAGGGGGCTGTTATTAGCTGTCAAGTGAATGTAGAACCCATTAATGAATGCATAGAAAACATGAGATTTAATAATACATAGTAAATAAAGAAAAATGTAGTTAAGTGCTTTAAATCCTTTCCTGTGGGAGAGAAAAATTATAAATTTAAAAAGGAGATTCTAATGAGTTAGTAAGACTAATATCTCTGGGACATGTCTTTTGGATACAGCGTGAAAGAAGGTATGATGCATAGCTACACTGCCCAGGAGGAGCACTGGGAGGCAATGACAAACTTCTTCCTTGAGGGACTGTGTTCCTAGCACTGTGGCATTTCTAGACCTGATAGATATAAGGGACATTATAACTCAGTATCCCTTGCATAGCCAGACATGCCTGCAGATCAGTGTAGTAAGAAGGCAGTGCCTCAGTGCACTGTGGAAAACACAAACCACAGAATTTGCTCAGCTTGGGGTTTAATTCTACCAGAATCATATAGCATTTGGGTAATTTGAAAATTCCGCTTTTTGTACCCTTCATTATCTTCTCCTTCCCTACTCCTCCCTTTCTTTCTCCACAAATGCACAGTAGTGAAAGAATGAGATAAAGTTTGCCTCTAAGTGTGTAGCTTTATTTAATGTGGATAAATATTACTAGAATTTATTAGATGTGACAACAAAAATACATATAAAGGATATTCAGATACTTTCAGTTCACTTTTAATTGGAAACAGGCCAATTACCAACAGTCAATGCTAGGAATTTAACAGAAGAGAAAACAAGTTACCTTCCCTGCCTTAGCATGCATTGACTGATACCAGACACCCAGTTTGACTCCCCATGCTGTCACTGTGTTTACTTGTAAGCAGATGATTGAGACTAAGGTCTCTGTGGTTGTCACAAACTAAAGATGTTGTATTTCACAGACTGAACAACTCCTTGATGTGTCTGTCAAAGGTGCAAATATTCACAGCATTATGGTCAGTGCTTTTCATCCTAAATATTCAGAATAAAGATTCTGACACCATCCTTCATGTTTGAATATTGGAGGAGAGAAGAGAGTGGGCATTTTTTATCATCTCTTTGAGCAACATAGAATCATAGAATCACTTTGGTTGGAAAAGACCTTTAAGATCATCGAGTCCGACCTTTAACCTAACCCTGCCATCCCACCACTAAACCATGTCCCTAAGCACCTCATCTATCCTTCTTTTAAATACCTCCAGGGATGAGGACTCGACCACCTCCCTGGGCAGCCCATTCCAGAGCCTGACAACCCTTTTGGTGAAGAAGTTTTTCCTAATGTCTAGCCTAAACCTGCCCTGACATCAAAAGCTTTCCATCAGAAACCTATGTAGTTTCTTGTCAGAACTGACCTAGCCTTCTAGACTTTGATTTTAGCCAGAAGACTAAAAGGCTGATGTTCCCTGGGGCTCTCAACTTCCCACCAAAGTATTGGTAGCTGCTCAGGAGGCCTGTTTTTGTAGATAATACTAGTAAATCTATCAAAAGCCTGAAATGAAACACTTCTTTACTGAAACAATTTTAATGGTGTATTTGTTGCCATGATTTTTTTAATAACTCTTTATTGTTCTGAAGTGAAATAAAACTTCTGTCAAAATGCTGTAATTCCCCACTAACACAAATACTCCTAGCTTGTGTCAAGTCTTTCAGGCAGCATGTGTCATGGACAAAAAAATCTTAGAGAATGACTGCTGCAAATGTAAGAACTGTCTTGTGTATTTGTTTAGTGAAGCATAGGATTGCTTGCTACTCTTATATCAGACCTTATTTCCCTAGTGGATTTTAACAGGACATTGTGTACGAACTTGGAATTGCAATTTTCTTTTTGTATTGGAAATTAAACCCTTATTTTTTTCATCTCTTTCCAAAGACCTGTAATATTCAATGTGTGGCTAGTGCCAAGCAGTAAAATGTAGGAAAGCCAGCTTTGCATACTCCAAATGTCAAAATACATGATCAACAAATATCTCCTAAAATATATTCACTGTTAGAGCTTAAACATGCTTAGAACTTCCCTTGAATGGAAACTAGGAATCAAGTATTTAAAATATCCTAACTCTGCTATTTTAAAATTCAAGGGAGAAAGTTACTGAGTTTCTTTCATTCAGCAAGGCTTCCACTTGTCCAAGTTTTAACCTCTAAGTGTGTAATACTCCTGACAGAAATGGGTAATGACAGTCTCTGCCTCTAGAGAATTTACTAGTCTAGATTCAGAAAATATCTGACTCCGTCAAGCTAATTTTATACTAGCTGACTTAGGAGCAAGTAAGTATTATAACTGGATGGGCTGCATAGGGTGCAGTCCTTCAATAAAATAAATTTTTAGTTTAGAGGGACCTAAAAGAATAAAAGGATACCAAAGATATAAATGACACACTTCTCACATTTAGCTATGTATATAGTGATTTTAAAACTCACTTTTCATTGGTATTGAGGCGAAATCAAGTGGCCTGGAGGTCAAACAGATAAATGAATGCTGCTGAATAGGTAAAAAGTAGGAAGAAAAAGTAAAAGCAACACAAAAATATTTTACCAACTGGCGAAAATACGTATTTTATTTTAGCTTTGTGACAGTAATGTGTTAAAAATACAAAGTTTGTTGTTTTACTGCAAGATAGATGGTAGAGGTAGACGTGCATATGCAGTATTGGGGTCAGCCCTATGCAACAAGACTAGACAGAGGAGCTGAAAGTGAATGGTACATACTGACTTTTTTCCATTGGGATAGTTGTTGCTAATTTGGCTGTTGTTCTGTGATTGTTCATGGTTGATGTGCATTTACCAGGCAGCTTTCCAGCTGTACAGCCTTGGTCTGGTGCAGATGTGCAGGCCTGGTGACATTTCAGTTTATTCAGTCTGTGTTTCTGGCTGTCTGTGTCAGGTTGCCATTGACAGGTGCACCAGGTTTTACCCACTGCCCATTCTTCTCCAGGTGAAGTGGCAGGTCTTGGAAGAGCATCCCAGGCACAACCAGATCCTATCTATATGCTGTTTTCGTGTCTCAGCTTGGAGACAATGAAGCTTCTCATAGAAGGAACAAGATTTCTTAGGAGTCCATTATTAACCCTGGTCTTGCCATAGGCCTACTTCCAGTTGTGGGCAGTGATATTGGCAGAAACAGATGGACCCAGTCTATTAATGCATGGCTCTGTCGCTGGTGTCGCCGCTAGAATTTTGGCATTTTTTGATAACAGCATGGTCTACACAGCACCAGGCCTTCTGGCATTGGATGAGATTTTGAGATTTGTCTTTCTCAAAGGGAGAAGAGGGTGTTTGCTGCCAGGCTAGTGGGGCTGATTGACAGAGCTTTAAAACTAGACTTGAAAGAGGAGGGGGTAATATCAGGCTTGCCTGTGACAAGCCATGGGATGGCATGCCAAGGTTAGAGGGATGGGGTGCTAGTGAGGGCCCTCAGCCTGTTGCTCTGAGACTTGATGGGTATGCTGGAGTCTTGTAGAGATGAGCGAGTGGCTCCTGAGGTGATAAGAGCCAACAGGGAATACGGGCGAAATACCTCAAAATAATTAAGGTATGTTCCTCTAAAAAGCTGAAGTACTTGGTGGGATGAATCCCATGACTGGAGTGCAGCTATCGATAGCTATAAGCTGTTCAGAAGGGACAGGCAAGGAGGGAAGGATTAAGGGGTTGCCCTCTATGTCAAGAATTGGATAGATTGTGAAAACCTGTCTCTGAAGAATAGCCTTGAGTGGGTTGAAAGCTTATGGGTCAGATTAGAGACTGAGGCAGCAAAGGGAACCTTGTGGTTGGTGTTTGCTAGAGGCCACCCAGTCAAGGGGAGCCTATTGACAAAGCCTATTTTACTCCAACTACAGGAGTCATCACTCTCACAGGCTCTTATCCTGCTGGGGGACTTCAACCCCCCTGACATCTGCTGGAAAAGTAGCACGGCAAGCTGTAGGCAATCCAGGAGACTCCAGGAGTGCATCAAGGATAATTTAACCCATGTAATAGATAGCCCTACCAGAGTGGATGTGATACTGGACCCGTTGGTCACCAACTCCAGTGAGATAATCTGTGACATCAAGATTGGAGGCAACCTGGGCTGCACTGATCATGCACTGGTGGAGGTCACAGTCCTGAGGAATATGGATCCGGAGAAGAGTAAAGTCAGGACTCTGAATTTTAGAAAAACAAACTTCCAGCTGGTCAAGGAGTTGTCAATCAGACCCCTTGGGAAACTTCTCTCAGGGACAAAGGAGCAGAACAGAGCTGGCACATCTTTAAGGTCTCTTTCTATAAAGTGCAAGAGTTCTTAATCCCCATGTGTAAGAAATCAGGAAAGGCAGGCAAGAGGCTGGTATGACTGAGTCAAGAACTGCTGATCAAACTAAAGGGTAATTATGAAATGCACAGGCAGTGGAAGTAGGGACTGATATCCTGGGAAGAGTATAGGGAGGTTGCCCAGATGTGTAGGGACAGGGTCAGGAAGGCAAAGGTGCAGCTGGAGCTGAACTTGGCAAGGAATGCAAAGAATAATGAGAAGGGCTTCTATATGTATGTCAGCCAGAAAAGAAACGTCAAAGAAAGTGTACCCTCCCTGATGAATAAGACTGGCAAATTGGTAACAGACCATGAGAAGGCTAAGGTATTCAACATCTTTTCTGCCTCAGTCTTCACTGGCAATCTCTCTTCCCACACCTCTCAACTGGATGGACCTCACAACAGGAACTGGGGGAGGAAAGTCCCTCCCACTCTAAGAGAAGATCAGGTTTGTGACCACCTGAGGAGCCTGAGTATATGTAAGTCTATAGGAGTTGACAACATGCATCCCAGACACCTGAGGGAATTGGCTGGTGTAGTTGCCAAGCAACTCTCCATATTTGAAAAGTCATGGCAGTCAGGTGAAGTACCTGGTGACTGGAAAAGGGAAACATTGCACCCATTTTTTAAAAGAGTAGAAAGGGGCACCCTGGGAACTACCAACCCATCAGCCACACCTCTGTGCCTGGGAAGGTCATGGAGCAGTTCATCCTAGAAGCTATGCTAAAGCACATGAAGGCCAGTGAGGTGATTCAAGACAGCCAGCATGGCTTCATCAAGGGCAAGTCTTGCCTGACGAACCTAGTGGCCTTCCATGATGGAGTAACTACATCAGTGAACAAGGGACGAGCAACAAATGTCATCTGTCTGGATTTCTGTAAGGCCTTTGACACAGTCGCCCACAACATCCTTCTCTCTAAATTGGAAAGATATGGATTTGATGAATGGACTGTTTGGTGGATGAGGAATTGCTTGGATGGTTGCATCCAGAGGGTAGTGGTCAACAGCTAAATGTCTAGATGGAGATCAGTGACCGGTGGTGTCCCTCAGTGGTCCATATTGGGATGAGGACTCTTCAATATCTTTGGTAATGACATAGACAGTGGGATCGAGTGCACCCGCAGCAAGTTTGTAGACGACACCAAGCTGAATGATGCATTTGACACACTGGAAGGATGGGATGCTGTCCACAGGGACCTGGACAAACATGAGAAGTGGGCATATGTGAACCTGATGCAGCATCAGTACAGGCTGGGGGAAGAAAGGATTGAGAGCAGCCCTGCCGAGAGGGACTTGGGGATACTGGTGGATGAAAAGCTGGACATGAGCCAGCAATGTGCGCTGGCAGCCCAGAATGCCAGCTGTATCCTGGGCTGCTTCAAAAGAAGCATGGCCAGCAGGTCGAGGGAGGTGATTCTGCCCCTGTACTCTGCTCTGGTGAGACCCCACCTGGAGTACTGTGTCCAGTTCTGGAGTTCTCAGTTCGGGAAAAATGTGGACCTGTTGGAGTGGGTCCAGAGGAGGGCCATGAAAACGATAAGCAGGATGGAACACCTCTCCTATGAGGCCAGGCTGAGAGAATTGGGGTTGTTCATCCTGGAGAAGAGAAGGCTTTGTGGAGACCTTATTGTGGCCTTTCAATATCTAGTGGGGGCTTATAAGAAAGATGGGGACAGCGGGGCCTGTAGTGATGGGATGTGGGGCAATGGTTTTAAACTAAAGGAAGGTAGATTTAGATTGGATATAAGGAAGAAATATTTTACGGTGAGGGTGTTGAAACACTAGGACAGGTTGCCCGGACAGGTTGCCCAGACAAGTGGTAGATGTCCCATCCCTGGAAACTTTCAAGGTCAGGTTGATTGGGTCTCTGAGCAACCTGATCTAGTTGAAGATGTCCCTGCTCATTACAGGGGGGATTGAATCAGATGACCTTTAAGGGTTTCTTCCAACCCAAGCTATTCTATGATTCTATGATCCTGTGCCCTTGGCCTATGCATGTCCCTAAGGATGGACTGTATAATTCTTACACTTCAGAAAGCAGTGACTTGATTAGATGCTGCTAAAAGTATTTAGTCACATCAGCACTTTTACTTGATGCGTGATGACAGAAGTTAAACTGTGATAAAGACCTTTGAAAGACTAGTAGCCTGCAGGGAAGATCAGTTTGGTGCAGAGGACTGAAGAAGCGGGCTTCTGGGGTCATAGCATAAGTGTTGCCCTGGCTCATGTCCCTGAACAGGTGTGAATGGTTCCTCTTCAGGGTCTTTTAGATGTACACCCAAGGGTATGTTGGTGCCATCATGCCACCATGAGCCATGGTATACCCACAGTGATCACGGAATCACAGGATCACGGAATCACAGAATCACAGAATGACGGGGGTTGGAGTGGGCCTCCGGAGATCGTCTAGTCCAACCCCCCTGCTAAAGCAGGTGCGCCCAGAGCAGGTTGCACAGGACATCGTCCTGGCAGGTTTTGAATATCTCCAGAGAAGGAGACTCCACAACCCCTCTGGGTAGCCTGTATCGTAGTTGGTCGTCTAACTCTTGGTTAGCTCAGCATATACTTCTTCCAGTGAGTGAACATCTCCAGTCTTTTACCATCCTTACTTGTTCAGTGCACATCTTTCTATGAAAAAGTTACTAATAAATTACAGCCATCACAATAACAGAGTTAATAGGTTAAAATAAGGATAGGAATGTTTTCGCTATCATACAAAAACCTCTGTAGTCTTTGGAGCAAATATATGTAGTATTAGGAAAATTAGGAAAAAGTTCTTCACTGAGAGGGTGGTGGATCACTGGAACAGGCTCCCCAGGGAAGCTGTCATGGCCCCAAGCCTGTCAGAGTTTATGGAATATCTGTATGATGCTCATAGTCATATGGTTTAGTTTTAGGCTATGAGTTATGAGTTGCTTTAACTTAACAAATAAAATGTTTAGAAGGAAGCTTATTCATTAATTTGGTGGAAATAAGGTTTCTGACAGCAGAGGACCCATTAATGTAGTAAAAACACAAGGTACTGTTGCCTAGGTTAATAAAGTCACACTGAAAATAAGCTAAAAATTCTTCACAGTGAGGTGTGCAGCTACTGGAGCAACTTACCTGGTAAAGTAGTCAGTAATCCACACTATGAGGTTTTTAAATTAAAATTGTATGTCTCTTAAAGAAGAGACACACTTAGTCTGAGGAAATCACTTTGAAGATCTACAGTGGTAAGCAGGAGGGCAAAGTAATTTACCCTAATGCTCCCTGTTAGCCATTAAAAGAACTGATACACCTTTCATTAAAAGACAGATGAAAAATATACCTTTCTGATATTTCCAGCAGGTGCAATTTTGTACTTGACAAAGAAGAAAGATGAAAAAAGCAGTTAAGCACAACAGAAGTAATGGAAAATTAAAATGTCAAACTTTGTTTTCTATAAACAGGCACAACTCAGTAAAAATTATGGAGAGTGTTAATGAATTGCTTCTACTTCTATGGTGACTTGAAATTAAGGGGTTGGATGCCTTTTATGGATATAAATGGATGTAATTTTGTGGAAGTGCCTCCCTAACTTTTAGAATTATGATTTCAGAACAAATCATCTTTCTATATCTGTATGTAAAATCTACAGCACAGTGGCATACTCAAGATCAACCATAGTGACAAACCTTTTGGCAGCCGAGGTGCTAGTTGGCTGTGCAGGCATCAGCCTCAGAATCTCACATCGGTGGATATGGCCATAGGCAAATGCTCTTTAATTCCAGGTGCTGATGTGGCTCAGTATACATTTAACCCTGCACTGTTTTCTAACCCACCTTTGCTGCTCATTCTTGTCTCATCCCTACAATAAGCCAACTGCAGACTTTTTTGCAGTGAAGCTGTGGACCAGATGGGTGACCCAAGCTGTCTGAAAAAATGTTTCTCCCCAAAACTGATGAGTCAGTCAATGAGACAATCTATGAAAGATGAGAGAGTAGATTTTTATTTTTTTTTATGACACCTAATGCTTACATGTCTTTGCTTTTTGGCACATTCCCATGTTTTTTTACATGCCCATGTAAAGTTAAGCAAAGGCCTAATGAACCCTTTAAATAAAAATAGGTATCTAAGCCTGTGTGCTTCTATTTGGTTTTACCATTAGGTGAAGGAAAAGAATCAACCTTGTCATGTGGATGTCAGTTTTTGTCTTCACTTGACTAGTATCTAAAAAGCATGTAAGGATGCAGGAGAAATGTTTTTGCATATACATTCCATGATATATTTCACATAGGTGTCTGAGCTTCACCAGTGTAACTGCAGAGAAAATATAACCTAAGTAGTAATTTGTGTTGTGGTTTTGATGTGATTTCAGTAATTCTTCTAGTAAAATGTCTTTTAATAAGAACTACGGTAAGCTAGCATGCTACTTCTAAGAAATCAGTAACCCAGATTTCTACACTAAGTTGTCATAATACCAGTAAAGTAATGAATACATAAGGAAGAGCATCTCATGGATGTTTATTTTCTAAAACATAATCCCTGCAGATATGCATAAAACACAAATGGATTTTTAGCAACAGAAATAGCACCACTCATATTTGCATTAATAAGATAGTAGTCAAGCTTTTTTCTGCTACGGACTTGTTGGGGGATTTTTTTATTTTTGTCCTACCAAGTAAAAGGAGGAAGTTGTGTATTTTTATTTTATTTTTTTATTTCATTTGGGGTTCTTTTCATCTAAAACCAAGCTGGGGAAGAGGGGGGGAGGGTGAGAAAGGAAGGAGAGAGAGAAAAAAAATCTTTTTTTTTCTTTATTACATATAACACAGCATATTAAGGCATTCCTAAATACATCAGTAATTCTTACATTTTGTCCTCCTGAGAAACTCTTGACAGTTCAAATACTAGTGAAAAACTCACCTCCAAGAAGATAAGAGTAGCAATCAACAAAATAATAAATTCATTGAAAATGTTATAAACATATATAATATCAATAATTACTGAACAGGTTGGGCAGGAGACTTACTTGATAAAGATTCAGTGCTCCCATGTTTTTTGACAAAAAAGGTCATAGTTCACAAAAAGTTCACTCCTCCAACAGCAGATGGTAACAGATGGTTACAGATAGTAACTGATTGATAACATTGGTTAAAGGTCTCTACAGGAGAGGCTGTGTAGGCCAATAGGCCAAATTTTGATGATGCATTTATTTTCGTATTTCATAATAAATTTTCATAATAAATCAATTTTCATTATAAATTTCTTAATTTTTGCAACCTCAGTTGTAATATGTTACTGTGTCCTAGTTTTGGCTGGCATAGAGTTAGTTTTCCTCCTAGTGCTGTGGCTTTGGTCTAGTATGAAAAGAATGTTGATAACACACTGATGTTTTAGTTGTTGCTGAGCAGTGCTTACACTAGCTAAGGATATTTTCAGCTTCCCCTGCTCTGCCAGGGGCACAAGAAGCTGGGAGGGGACACAGCCAGGACAGCTGACCCCAGCTGGCCAAAGGACTGTTCCAGACCATATGATGTCATGCTCAGCATAGAAAGCTGGGGGAAGTTGGCCAGGGGGCAGTGATTGCTGCTTGGGAATGTGCTGTGCATCAGTCAGTGGGTGGTGAACAATTTCATTGTGCATCACTTGCTTTTTGTATTTTTTCATAATTTTTATTATTATTGTTGATGTTGTTATTATTATCTTCATCTTCCTCTGCTGTTCTCTTAAACTGTCTTTATCTCAACCCATGGTTTTTACTTTTTTTGTTTTATTATTCTCTTCCCCATCCAGGGTGGGGGGAGAGAGAGAGCGCGGCTGTGTGGTGCTAAGTTGCCAGCTGAGGTTAAGCCCCAACATACTGAGAAATTAAAGTATATCACTTTGTGACAGATTTCTTTAAAACTTTTCAGTAATTGCACCTCCTGAATTATAATGAAAAATACAGCTTTTGTTGTTTCATAATTTGTAATTTATATATTTGAAAATGTGTATAAACAACTGAATACTTTAGAGACTGATGATTTGGATTTTTTTCCCCTGTGATGATCTGATTTTTAAAGAGCAGTATTTAAAGAGTATATCTAACTTACAGACTTGTAATTATACACTGCTTAGAAACTAACTGTGCTATTTGAAAATTATTTGAACTTGGGTTTTGCCAAAACTTGGAAAACAGTCATAAATACTGAAACAATCCTTTTCTTATGATACTATAAAGCATTGATCTAATTAAAAAAAATCTTATATTATGATAATTTGAGTAGATTATCATGTATATGAATGAAAATGATATCATGTCTTAGTGGCAGGAAGAGGTGAAAAACTCATGTTAGAAAAATAAGAATGCAGTGTCTTCATCTGAAGGGCAGTAGCTAGCATTGACTTCATCATGTTAGGGTTCTTAAAATGCATATAGTTATATTTCGGTTTATTGTCATTTAGCTTTGAGTTTGTCACAGTGGTATACAGGCCAATTATACCACTTTTCAATGCAAAAGTAAAGAAAATTAAAGACTCTGTTCCAAGTAGTTCATAATTTTGTATTATCTAAGGTCAATTCTGATTGCATTCACACTTGAGAATATCTACTAAAACTGTTCGATGTTCTTCCACATGAGAAACAGCTTTTAAAGCCTCAGCCTTGCATTGCTGAGGCAGAAGAAACATTAAACAGGCGAAAAGCTGAAGCAGAACAGTAAATACGATAAGCAAAGCTTCATATAAGCTTAAGGCTCAACATGTAGATTTTCTGGTATTAATGCATTTTACATGCATTGTTCATTTTCTGCCTCTTCTTTTTCCTGATACTCAGCTCCAGCTGTACAGAGACATGCTGCTCAGTCACTTCATTTAAGGCTAGGGGAACAAGAAGTAAGGTTGTAAATAAATTACAACTGTCTCACTGATTTCTAGAAAGTAGACTGCTAATGTAACAAGATCAGTGATGATCTTATAGTCTGAATTCACAGGTTGATGCAGGAAAACTATTAGAAAAGCATTTGTATATACTCTTAACATGTTTGTTTTGCTATCACTCATTAACCATACATGCAGGAGATTAATTATTTCTCTCTCTGACATGCAATGGATCTTTTAAATTGTGTTCAAGTGAATACTTCATGAGCTTTCAGCAACTGTGTTTTGTGTGGTGTGTTTTCAAGGAAAATTTGATCTATGTATGGAAGCTTTGAATGTCTGAAATACAAAGCAGAGAGCTTTATCGTGATCCCCCAGTTGTGTTGATACAACCACACATGGTCAACTGTGTCCTATGTATCCAATGTTTTTATTGCGTAGGAACCAGTGCATGGGAATAGGAGGCAGAGGAGGGGCACTGTTGCAATCTTGGCTTTTGCCAGGTAGTGATTTGGCATAGTTGGTACACAGACTTAGACTAGGAAACCTGGAATGCTGCCAGGGTCCCAAATTTAGATAGGCTGACTAACCACATGTATTTGGTTTACATGTCAAGGCTTTAGTAGTGGTGGGGTGGGGGTGAGGTGGGGTGTGCTGCAGGAGTGGCTTCTGTGAGAACATGCCAAAAGCTGCCCCCATGTCGGACAGAGCCATTTCCAGCTGCCTGCAAGACAGATCTGCCGCTGGCCAAAGCTGAGCCTGTCAGCAATGCTGGTAGCACCTCTGCGATAACATTTGGTCCTTATTCCCCATTATCATACTCTGATTTGGATTTGCAATAAATTAAACTAATTTCCCCAAGTCAAGTCAGTTTTGCCTGTAATTTCTGAGTGATCTCCCTGTCCTTATCTCAACCCATGAGCCTTTGATCATGTTTTCTTCCCCTGTCCACTTGAGGAGGGGGAGTAATGGAGTGGCTTGTTGGGCACCTGGCGGTCAGCCATGGTCATCCCATCACACCACAGTGGAATCTATGCCTAGCTTTCACTACTACTACTACATAACATGTTAATTTTTCAATACCACTGAATCTAAGGTAAAGAAGCGTTTCTGAGTCTGTTCCAATAAATATAAGTTGAATGTCAGTTAAGAAAAAACTGATACAAAGTAGAAACACGAGTGAAATCTCATATGCACTCATAATGCTCAAAATGTGAATTATGTAGTATTCTGGTAGTCTAGATTCCATGCTTAATATTTTTGCTAGATCACTTCTTATGTTTTTTAAATCCTATCTGCTTCCATCAGGAATGAGGGAGAAATTATTAAAATCATAATACTAACAGCCATTATCTGATTATCTGAGAAACAGTTTTTGCTGCATCTGTTTTCAAAATATATTACATGAAAAAAATCAAAGCATCAAAGCAGCTTTTTCTTAATGTTTTAATTTCACATAGTTATGCTTTTCAATTTGTTTTCTATTAAAAGGACTAAGTAGAAGGAACACAGAGCACAGGAAATAGTTTTTCAGGAAACTTTCAGTATATGTATGGCTTGATTATGAAATTATATACTGTATAATCTCTTATTTGTGCTGCAATAGCAGATGCTTTTCAAAACTAGAGCTGTTTCTACCTTTTCTAAATAAGGGATGTGAGGTCAAATTTGCTTTAAAATTTTTCAACATAGGGCTGACTGACCATCACCAGGTGATACATGAGGTAAGAAAGTAGGTTGGGGTTTTTTTTACATCTGCAGAGGAACCTCACAAATTGCACTGAATATAGGCAAATAAAATACGATTTTTGGTTGCAGCCAAGTGCAATTGCTATTTGATGGAGCTGATACTACAGTACGAACTAATTTTATAAACAGTACTATATTTCTGGTGTACCTAACCTAACTTAAATGTGGATGGAGAGATTAATAATGAATATAGTCTTCCTCATGTCTTTTTTTTTTTTTTTTTTTTTTTTTTTTTAAGACTTACAGTAATGAGCCCTGGAAAATTCATTCCTGGGTCGATTTAGATCCAGCTAAAAGCAAGCAACAGTGAGACGCAAAGGGATGATCAGGAATAGTGCAGGGAAGGGATGATGAAAATCATGTTTTGCCCGCCCTATTTTTCAAGGAGGAACTGAAAAGAAGAGAAACACAGCTATTGGGTGAACAGAGCAGCTCATGTGCCACAAGCATATGGGATTTAGTGGTTCACTTTACTCCTTAGTTTCTTGGTTTGGATCCATTTTATTGAGTTAATTTGTTTATCACTTACCATCTGTTTTGTGTGATGTACAACAGTGAAGTTTGTTTGGCCTCTTTTCTTTGGAGAACTTTTTGGTCTTTCCTCATTATTCATTCATGCCTTTCTGAACCCAAGAGCTTAAAGTGACTTGAGTTATCAAAAAATAAGAATTTTTGCCTACTCTTCATCATTTTTGCTTACTGTCAGAGAGTTTTTTTGGCTGCCCAGACTGTACAGGTGCCACATTCATTTTACATTAGAAGCTTTTTCAACATGTTCAGTAACAAGTATTTTGGCATAGTGCTGAAATTTTAAATGTGTTTTCTTTCCTCCAGCTATTATGGCATGTCTGTGTTTATATGCAAGCAAATATTTAAATGTAGCTAGCAAAATATTAGAAAAAGTAGGAAAAATGCCTCTTTGGTCAAGGTTTCAATATATGAGACTTCTTTCCTGGAACAGCATTTTAGAATGCTGCTTTAATTATTTATAAAAGCCAAAGCTCCAACTTGAACAGAAGAGCTTGCTACTGTTTCAAACATGAAAAATTTAAAAACATTTATAGACATTTCTGTGTGTGCATGTCTGTACATAACAGTGTTGTAGCAAATAATGGCAAGCTTATGTTGTTATTTCTTGCCCTTATTAAGACATAATATTTTATTGCGTGGTTATGATACGAGTGCCTTTAATACCAGTCAAAGGTTATTAAGCATCAGCTGTCTGGACCTGGGACACTGCTGAGGGTTGTTGAGGGGTTGATTGCAATAAGTACTGCACAGAACAACAGAAATTTGTCTCCTAGTATCCCCTCCAAATGTCCAAATCTTAATTTACAGCACAGAAACAGTGTGGAAAAAACAGACATTACACTGGTCAAATAACTATTGTCAAAGTCACGCCATGACATTGCAGGGCTGGAAAGGGGAGAGCTTTGGAAAGGGTGGATAGGCAAGATTAAAAGGCAATGAAAAGAAGGACCCTATGGAAGTGGAAAGTGGAAGGCGAAGTAGAGGTGAAGAAGAAGGGGTTGAAGAAAGGTGCAAGAACAGCAAGCCCACCTAGAAAATATTCTGACTGCATCACCACTGTTTGACATCCCAGCTTAGATTAGTTTTACAGGTGATGTCTAAGTGACTTCTTCACAAAATTTCTTTCCTGAAGGCCATGTGGCATGAGATGACAAAATATTTAACATTTGTTGTTTTTTCTATTAAACATGTAAGGAGCGGGTGGGGAAAATTCACATTAGTTCCACATCTTTGTGTGTTTGTTGCTACTTTTTTTTTTTTTTTTTAATTCATATAATGTCTAGAAGTCCTTGTCGCTGAACAGGAAGTTTTTCTTTTGAACTTTTCTGACTACCTTAACCACAGGAAACCTAAGAGCATTGCTCGGATTTCAGATAAATAAAAGAAGTGCAGCATGAAATAGGTAACATTTCTTAAAAGCAGTAGAGGTGGTCCTGGGAGTAAACGGAAATTACAGAAGTACAGATGCATCTTGCAGAACATGACAGTTAAGAGGGAATTGCATTGAAATGTCATTTTAAATAGCTTAGAAATTAACCCTCTGAACAGACATGACCAAAACAATCCTTAGAGCCAGTGGCTAGATTAGTTACATCAGGGGTGAATTGGGCCCACTGATGATAGGATATGGAGCTTGAAAAGGGCATGAAAAAACATGAATTGGAAACAGATGTCAGAAGGAATTTTTATAATCATGCATTTATGAAGTAGCTACTGGGCAAAGCAGTTGATGAAAAACACAAGGGAACAAGAAGAGGGGGAGAGACGGAGAAGGGGGAGAAAGATTGACATCTCTTAACAGCTGCTTTGGATAAAAAAAATCTGTGCAGGTGAAGTCTGATGTCCTTAACAGTTCTTTTTATTCACTGCCACACTGAGGTATAAATTGGCAATAGTGAAACATGTTTAATACTTTTCCTTGAAAACTTGCTTTGTGTATGAGTCAAATTATAGAGTCATATAATAGTTTGGGTTGGAAGGGAGCCTTAAAGGTCATCCAGTCCAACCTCCCCTGCCTCAAGTTGCGCTAGTGGAGGTTTAGATTGGATATTAGGAAAAATTTCTTCACTGAAAGGGTTATCAGGCACTGGAACGGGCTACCCAGAGAAGTGGTCGTGTCCTGGAGGTATTTAAAAGACCTGTAGACAAGGTGCTTAGTGACATGGTTTAGCAGTGGACAGGTATGGTTGAACTCCGTGATCTTCAAGGTCTTTTCCAACCAAATGATTCTATGATTCTATTACCATATGATGTCATACTCAGGGGGAGTTGGCTGCAGAGGAGGATGGACTGCAATGGCTGCTCTGGGACTGGCTGGGCATCAGTCTGCAAGTGGTGAGGAACTACATTGCGTACCACTTGCTTTGTATGTTATTATTATGACTAATATTATTACTACTTCTGTTTTACCTCATTTTATTTCTGTTATTAAACTGTTCTTATCTCAACCCATGGGTTTTCTCTTCCAGTTCTCTCCCATGTTTCACCAGGTGGGGGGAGTGAGCGAGTGGCTGTGTGGTGCTTAGTTGCTGTCTGGGATTAAGCCACGACAATTACTTTATTTGTTTTCCTCAAAATTACCTCTTGAAAGAACACAATATGAAATACTAATGTTTCCTTTTGCACTTTGGATTTATGGTTGCAAAGTGCAAACACTCATGGGGAGTGACAGATTCTACATTTTAAATGTATTTGAAACCTAATGCTGAAACAGTTGAAAATATTACAAAGACAATACTGTTATTTGGTTTGGGGTTTGCTTTTTTGTTGTTGTTGTGGCTGTTGTTATTAATTTAATTGATTGAATTGTTTGTTTTGTTTCAAGCTTTTTTTCTGGGAATTCTAATGTAGCAATGTGTAAAAGCAGTGGACCAAGGTGGAAGCTGATAAACAAATCCATAGTTTCACGTGTTTTTCCCAAAATATTGAATGCTTCAGTTACATGTCCAGCAAAGTGGAATTGCAATGTACCCACCATGAATCATACTAAAAATATAACTTAATTTCATAATAATTGCAAATCCACATGCTAGTCTGTGCCAGAATAATATTTTATATTAATTCTGTGCTGCTGTAAATGTTACTCAAGTTTTAAAGCCACAAGTAACTGTGGCCTGCTATTTTGCAATCACAACCTGCACTTTGAACATACTGGTTAATGACTGTCTTTCACTGTGAAAATCCTTTCCACTGTAGAGTCTGTAGTAAGTTTCAGCCTGGTGCCTTTATATGTTAAACAGTTCATGGCTATAGCTCAAGGGCAACCTCTTGATTATAACCTGTAGCCAAACTCAGCACTGGCAGAAGCAGGCAAATTTCACCAGTGTAAGCATAACCATTTATACAAATAGTGGCTTTGGTGCATTAAAGCCATGAGACCTACACCCAACTTTCCCATAATTTAAGTGTTCTTTAGCTGTCTTGTAATACAAAGTCTTTTTGAGCTCTTGAAGATCAGTTACTGCAGTTTTCCTCAAGTTCAGGCACCTCCTATCAGCTGTTTACCTGGACTGGTTTAAAAGGACATTGCTTTTAAATATTATTTTATGCCTGCTTTTTTTTGAAATGTAAAAGATTAACAAAACTGTTTCCTCTGACATCTCTAGGAACAGCAATTCACATTCAGTAGGACAAAATAATGCAAAATTGCATTTCCAAAGTTAAGATGAGGATGAATTACGTTAGTTAGATGTACACTCACAAAATTTAAAAAACTTGCTTCTTTTTTTTTTAAAAAAAAAAAAAAGTGTCTTAAAAAAAGCCAATTCACAGGAAAACATAAATAAACTGTTTATTCTACTGACTTTGTGACAGAAATCTTAGCTCAGGTATAAAAACATTGCTTCTTAAGAACTATTATTCAATTATCTTTTGAAAATGAAGGCATTCATGTTATGGGCTCTGTCTGGAACAGCTTATGTAATAATTATGAAAAGGGGGCTAAATTATATAATTGAGGAATTGGGTTGTAAGGTTGTAAATTACTGAAGTAATAAATTAAATATTTATTTAAACTAGCTAAATGCCACATACTGCAAAATATTTGAGCCAACTCGTTTGAAATCTGCTTAATAAAATTTTGACTGTGTTGTCTGTTTAAATGGGAGGACTGCCTAAACAGAGCTATCAGAGTAAATCAGCCTTTCCTATTTAAAGAAAACTCTTCAAGCCTGTGGCACAGTTCCTAAGTTTGAAACGTGGAAGTTTGCAAGCATCTTGTAGAATCACAGGAAGGTGCTGCACTTCTGTATTCCACCACAGAGTCGTTGGGAAGTGGAGGAGAGCTCCTCCTTAGGGTCTGGCCTCTGACAGCAGTTGCACAAGGTGCTCTACTGTTCTTTCTTGACAAAACATGTTCTGGCAAGTCTGTAAGAAATTCGTCTCCAGAATTAAGCCAGACTTTTCAGGTGTGAATACACACAGGTTTGTAGTGATCAAGTGGATAGACTTACACCACAGAAATTTCTAAAATTAATCCCAATGATAAATTTAAAAAGCTTCATATCTGTTCCAGCCCACCTGGAAATATTAAGACATTTTGGATAAATTCATAAACTTTCTTATACTGCTTTATCAAAATAATTCTTCCAAAGCAGATTTGTAGTGATTCACATATGCTGTTCTGGACCATACTGATTTTTGCCACACAAGCACTTCTGCGGGGTTGTAAGCAATGTATTGCTGATCTAAACCTCGTGCAAATTTGTAAATTACCAAGGCTTGTACTACTTTGCATAGAAACAAATCACTTTGTACAGTGGGATTTATTCTTCATAGTCATAGTTTCTCTGTATATTGTATTGGGGTTTTTTTTATATTCACGTACCACGTAAAAAGAAACAGTAAAGGAGATGCCATGTAACTGGTATTGCATTGTGATGTAAAGTGGTAGATATTTCTTACATATTTTCATTTTAGAGATGAAATTCGTAATTCCTCTGAAAAAAATTTCAGGGTTACAGACATAGTTTGAAAAAAAACCCTGAAGTGTCTATTCTCAGAACCCAGACCTGTTCACAAATGCACATAGCAAAAATGAAAGATACATTGGGAATTACAAAGCTGTATACATTTCAGGGATGTAACTCCACTTGATACCTTTATTTTGCAGAGACCGCCTGAAACTGGACTTGCTACAGTATCTAGAATCCTTTCTGTGCCAAATACCTGTTTTTTAAAAGACCCAACAATGATTTTGCATTTCACAGAGTTATATTTTTCTTTTTATAATTTACTGACATCTTCAAAGGAAAAATATTCTTGTATTTTCACATGAATTCTGCAGAGATCTGTGTTTCTACTGAAAATTATATTTAATTTGCTAGAAAATAATTTTGTAAATGAAACATATTTGCACCATGTTAGGTGTTTGTGCTTGTAAAGATTACTTCTGCTTAAGCTTCCCCCCTCCTCCCTCCCCCCCCCC
>NW_009258966.1:239083-319125 GCF_000687185.1 Egretta garzetta | reverse complement strand
ATGTGGGGAGAAGTAAAGGGGAAGGAACAGCAAAATAGCATAATGAACTGTGGGTAGAGAAACCAGGGAGGGTGGGTTGAAAACAGGCATGATTAAAAGGAAATGCTAAAATTTTGTCTGTTTCAGCTATGTGAACTTGCAAGTACAGCATAATACATTCAATATTCATTCAATCGAGTCTTGCAAACATTTTAGCATAGATAGTGAGGAACCAAATAGGCAGGCTACTTACTATCACAGACAACTTTTTTTGAAGAGTAAAAGAATAGACTTTTTTAAGAGTAGAAGAAAATGAGCATGTCATAAGAGCCTTTAGCATTTTTTCATTGCAATAAATTAAGAATTCTGTTGTGAATAATAATGATATTCAGTTCTGAAAAGGCTTCCTCTTATTGCATATCATTCAACAGCAAATAACACTGAAATCATATTACTCTAAAAAAGTATTTTTTACAAGAAAACAGCAAGTTCACATATGGAAAAAATATTGACCACTTAGTTGACTGTAGACATATGTACTGTGGAGACTTTCAAAGAAACAGTAAATATAGAATCCCCATCATACTATGTTCAAAATCCTTTTTCAGAAGACAGTGGACATACAAAGTCTTAGTTTCAGATCATTTTTTAGAGTCATTCTTTTATAACTACTGACTTAGTCATATCCAAATATCATAGAATCATAGAATTATAGAATCATAAAATCATAGAATGGTTTGGGTTGGAAGGGACCTTAAAGATCATCTAGTTCCAAACTTCCTGCCATGGGCAGGGATACATTGGATCAGGTTGCTTAATGTCCCATCCAGCCTGGCTTTGAATATTTGCAGAATTTGAGGATTTTTAATAGTTATTTGTTCAAGCATCAGAAAACAGAGGTATTTATGGATATTTCTTATGTTAAGAGCAGGTGAACACTGGAGGCACATGCTCAGAGTGCCGTGTTGTGTCCATCCCTGGAAACATTCAAATAACTTTGGGACAAGGCGCAGAGCAACCTGGTCTAATTGTGAAGTCTGCTCTGCTTTGGATTGAACTTCACCTATTCCTTTCATCTTCCGTTTTTCTCTGATTTTGTTATCTCAGCAAGCTGGTTGGAGTAACTGAAATGATCTGAAGAAATTGGATTAGAAAGTTGCTGCCTATTACAGCATCCATCAACATGTGGAGTTTCACTAATGGACAGTTACTACTACTAATGTCTAGTTTAATAATGAAATCATCTCCAGAAGATATGTTTAAGATTGTTAATATATATTTTCTAAACCATGTATTAAGCCTGATTTTGCTCAGAGATTAATGTACCATGAAAGGTAGGTATAGATGCATGTGTATGCCATGGGCTATTTCAGATTTAACAATCTGGAGAAAGCTATATTAGAATTCTCTCTTGTATGGTTCTGGATGGTTTGGTCTTGATTTTCTTGAATCAGTTGAAAAGTGGCAAGAAGATGAACTATATGTTTCTGTGAGTCTGAATTTCCCTCATAAATTTGCAGACTGTGTTTCAGTCTTTCTGTGTTAATACTGAGTGTTGTCTGAAGTCATGTTTAGCACCATTCTTTTTCCTGCTCTAAGGATATCTGCTCTAAGTGTATGAGTCTGTCCCTTCAGGCTGTTTACTGAATGCTTTCCACAGTTAATTCATTCTTACCACCACCACATACATTCTTAATTTTGTTGCTTTGTGAATCAAAATGAAAACACCATGTTGCTGTATCGTTTGTACCATATGTCACTGTTGTTTATAACCATCAGAATTTTCATAGTTTCAGTTAATGACACTATCAGTGGTATTATAATTTAACATTCACTTGCTTCACTGAGTTATCACATAATAATGTCTTTGAGCATAATCATGCCTTTCTTCCCATTCCTTAACACACAAACATACGAACAGTCCTTCTGTCATTCCAGTATTCATTGATATTTTCAGTGTAGGTGCTCTGGCCCATAGAATTCATTTAGTAGTGTACTGAGTTAGTGACTGGATGTGGTTTTTGAGAGGTGGGTGCTACATAGGAAGTAACGTCATAAAAAAAAAGATGCTTTTTTTCTGGGTTATTTTTTGCCTATAAGAAATACTTCCTTTTTGAGTTTACTAATAAAGTTGCATAGAGTATAATACTGTCATATCAACACACAAGGTTTTAGAAAAATATCATGTGTCCATTTAAAAACAAAACCAACGCCCCCCAAAAACCCCAGCTTTACCTCTGCCTATGTTGGAAACTTGTGAAACACATAAAGTTGCATTTCAGTTAGTCACCTCTGAGTCCATTTGTTTCAATAACAATTTGTCATTCAAACACTACCACTGCATTCCAGTAGCAGTGGCAGGGATTGTTGTCTTGAGTATCACAGGCAGTAAAGCAATCCAGTGATGCAGTGTGTTCCTTTTATAGATCTAAGTTATTGTAGTTTCTGAAGCAACAGCAGATCTTGTAGGATAATTATTCATTAAAGTATTCATTTACTTTGCACACTCATTTGCCTTGCAGAGAGAGAAAATCACAAGTGCATAAGATAATCCCAAAGCCAGCTCATAAAATGTTCAGGCTAGATGAAAGGTTGTGAATTGTGGTGATTAAATGGCTATAGACAGGAGCTCATGCTCTTTACATGTACAGATGAATGCAAATAGGTGGAAATTATGTGAAATCTCAACACTCAATTGCTTCCCAAGTCTCTTACTGCAGTAACTTGATTGACATGAAACCTAGTTTATGATTGCTTCCCTAATCTAGAGTCTTTTTTCAGAGGTTCAGTTGCATGGACAATTTATGCAGAGAAACACCCAAGGAAAAGATTTTCTGGCATTTTCTATTGCTCCCGTCTATAGGTATATGGGATTTTTTATCTTCTGTCTGTTTGTCTATCTATGTAGTTATTTAGCAGTGGCCAGTAGATCCTGGAAGAGTATCTAACTGGGAAATACTACTTGCTGTCTTATATTGCTACATACCAAAATGTCAGGCATTTACAAGAATTACTAATCTTCCTTGTGTCTTGCAAATGCTCAACAAATTACCAGTTGAAGCAGTCAAGAAGGAGGTGGCAATGATATGGATGATTTGGGCTTAACTCCATAATGAGACTGCTGTTTTGTCCTGTTCAGTTTCATGGGGCAAATGGCAGTGACTGTGTTAGGACATTTTATGTGTCTGTGTGACAGCCAGTATAACTTTCTGTCTGTCCTTTTCTTATTTCAGTTTTTGGGCACTGTGTAGGTACTGCAGGTAATGAGGGCAGACTATGCTTCCTGGGAGAAGAGCAAAGGGTGCTGCAGAAGATGTTTGGGTATGTGGGATGGAAATTTTGGAATGGGCAGAGAACATTTAACACTGTTGCACTGGCAGACTCCAAGGAAGACACATTTATAAAAAACAAAAAAAGTTATTTTTTTAAAGAGTATTGACTTGTAGGAAGCCACCAAAAATGCAAAATGTAGAACAAACCTGGAGGGATATCCTGGCCAGGGGGAGATTTTTGCAAAACCATTTTCATTTTGATCCAGTCTCACACAATAGATCCAAACTGCCTTTTCCAAATGTTCTTATTCCAGGGACCCTATGGAAATCTAACATTAAAAATTGAAAGATGTTTTGTTGTTTGAAGCATATTCAGTTTAAGGAAGATGCTGGCAGATCTACCTGAAAGCTGCATCCCATTTCAGGTCCTGAGAGAGCATTTTTGCTTACAATTTCTCTGCTTAGTGCCCTAGGGTAGCTGTCAAAATCTTTCTGGGTAGCACAGTATTAGTATAGAAATGAGGAGGGAACAAATCTGGTTTTAGTATAAAATGTGTTTCTTTGTTTATATGTGTTCTTTGTTCTCTTTTATCAGAATCCTCCCATCACCTGTACTGAGTCATTAGCTGCAGTCATGCTTTCCCTTGCTCAATGACTCATGCATTATTTTCTCCAAAAGTTGCAAAGCTTCAGCAAAAGCAATGGGGGAAAGTCCCATAGTCAAAGTAATTTGTCATTGGGAATCATGATTGTCTTCAACATAAGAGGCTGGGGTTAAAATACAGTCACAGGAGGGATATGAACATTGCTTTTCTTGCTACTAGAAGGATATTTTAACATCTAAAATCTGGTTTCATCTCTTCCTTCCTCTCTACTGTCCCTTCCCTCTCTCTTCTATGTGCCTTCTCTGGATGCATTTCAAAAGGAAGATAGGCCAATCACTTCATTTGAGTGGACATGATCTGGTCAGTTTTTACTAAGAAAATCTACGTTCACAGGGAAATTAGGTACAAGAATGCAACTGTGAATGTCAGCTGGGCAAAGTGACTCAGCCCTGCAAAGCGCTTTTGCATATCTACAAAACCCAAAATACGTAAGGTTGCAAGCTGCAGCTTTTATTAAGTAAAGACATCTCCAGTATTCAGTAATCACTAAACACAGACATTTCAAGATAGCAATCTTGAATTTTACTTTTGTTGTTTTCTGGGCATCTGTGCCATGAGGTTTAACTGGTTGGCATGTTAGATAGGACTAGACAAACTTCAAATAACCCTTCTAAAATAACTGCTGGTTTTACACTACTTCACTACCTGAATTCCTAATAATCTTTGGATAACTTCAGATATGTCTAGGAACAAAACTCCAATTGCCTTTTTCTTTTTGCCGTTCTTCACTTTGACACATCAATGTTCCTCGCTACTCAGTTTTACTGGAAGTGATTGGTTTTTGTTGAGTATTTGGCATAGTCTAGTTGAAATTAGTTTGCATGGAACATATATTTCAGAGGTTATACTTCCAGTTAGCTGATGCCTCCTTATACTTGCCTAGAAAGGCAAAACTGAAGTCATGATGTGATATTTTATTTTCATATACTATCTTGTGTCTTGGGAAATTTAGTTGAGAATGTGTAAATAATTTGCTTTCTTTAAAAGTATTCAGCAATAAGAATTCTTGTTCTGAATATTTTCTTTAGAGTCCCTAAACATTGTTTTGATTGACTTACACCTGTATTTTTATACACACAATCAGTATAAATTCTGTCCTAAAGACTTATGATGAAAATCAAAATACAGTTTGGCCCAAGGAGACTTTTTCTCCTTCTGTCTTCTGATATATTTTAGTTTCCCAACAGTTACAAATTCCCCCACCTCAGCATAACAGAGCTTTGCTGTGTGCTTTTGAATGTGCAGAGATTCCACTTTGCTGTGGACAGATTTCTTTTTTTTGTACCTTTGTAGTAATATTAAATACAATTCTGATATCATGTGTATGAGTTAATGGTAATCACTATTCTGGTCATTGAATCTCTTTCCTGTCCTGGCTCACTGAAACTAAAGGCTGGTGTTTCAGAAAGACAGTGCTCAGATGAGCATCACTACCTTCAATTGGTGTCATAGCCAAATGATGGCTTCATTCTCTTTACAAATCCTATCTGCTCCTGGAGGGTCCTCCAGCAAAGGTGTCTGCCCAGTGCTACTTATGTGGCACCACCACAGGCAGATGGGATAAATGGGTACCACTGGGGCCAGTTCTGCAGCTCATCTTGCAGGTGAATGCTCTTAAAGTCAAAAAGGTACCCAAGATTTCACTCCACAGTGTTGGCAAGTTCAACAGGGAATTTTGCCTTGAAATACTTGTATTAGAAAACACTGTGAAAATACTGTGCAACATTTATATGGCTGCTTCTTTCACCTCTGTGGGCCCCAGAAACCTGTCAGACAGTACACTCAGACACTGAACAAGAAGCTGATCACCAGTAGGGATACGCATAGCACATAAGCTTTCCTTCCCTTGGCAACCAGCCAGGTCAGAAAACAATATAAGCAGTGGTTTGCAGTGTTAATGAGGGTGGATTTAAGAGCAAATATGGTCACAAGAGTGAATTAATCCTATAGCAATAGGCATTATATAGACAATATAACAATTCTATATCTAAACTTCAGATAGTCCACGTTTCTAAGGTCTTACAGATAAGTCTATGAGAGGAAAAACTTCCAGAATTTTAATTACTAAGAAAATAGTTGAAGTATTTCTCTTCTGCTGAGACCTAGTTACATGTGACAGATTACCTGTCCTCCGTATGCTGCTAATGGAGACAGAGAAACATGTGTTTCACAGCTCAGAACATCTTTAAAACAGAGGTCTGGTGTAGTGTGTAATGTGTAATGTGACACCAGCTGTATAAAAAGTAGGCATTTGGGGATAAATATAAATCAATTTCAGCCCTATGGCCATGGTAAGAATTGTATAATTAAAAAAAAAAATCTAAGAAAATGCTTATGAAAATGTCAAAGATTGAAGGTCAAATATAAGAAAACATTTTTTTCTGTTGCTGTACTGATGGTCACAAATGATAACAATTACAGAGGACTACAGACATGATAGTGTGCCCATGTATTCTTTCTGATAGTACAAATCTTGTGTGATCTACAAATTCCTATCTTCAGACATGTTGGCACTTCAACTAGTTGAAATTTGTCTTTTAAAGAAATTTCATCAGTAAAGTAAAAAGTATAATGTCTAAATGGAAATACAATTACTGGAAAGTTTCAAGGTGACTAGTGGCTCTTTTCATATTCAATCCAGGTAGAGGTCTTAAGCAAATATAATCATTTTAATACTTGTTTTGAAAAGTCTTACATTATCTTCATATTATCTTTAAAATGTATCAATATAACAGTTATGCATTCGCCAGGTTTTATTGAAATGAGGTAGTGGATAAAGTAAGTATACCTCTTGAAGATACTGTAAAACTTGTTACAGTTAATCTCAGTAAGTTACTTGAAGCTATAGAAAGTAAGTTTAAAACACTGACATTTTAAGTAACCTAAGCATTTCTTAACTAAACCCTGGGTTAAGTGTCAGAGCATCTAATTCAATACTTTGCAGTTATTTGCATTTAGATATTGTGTCTGCCTGCCCTCGCAGGAGCTGAGACTTTCCAGGCAGGTGGGATACAGGATGCTGTACTCCAACCAGCTGTTGTGTGCGTACCCAGTGTTGGTGGGTCTAGACACAGTATAAGTCATCACTGTCTCTACCATAAGGTTTGTCTGCACTTTACATGTAGTTTCTTTTCTTGCTGATGTAGATATACTGCTTGTGGTGGAGGCTATACTGCCAGCCAAGTTGAGGGGCTGGTGAGGGTGGGTAGGTGTCCACCTAGTGTGAGACTTCACCGTAAGTAATAGAGTGGGACAAACAAAAGATAGGTTCAGTGGCCTTTCTTGTAGTTGCTGTATTACAGTCTTGTTTGAAAGGCATAAGTGAACCTGAAATACACCACATGGAGCATAGCTGATTCAGCAGCAAGAAAGATTAAATTATATACATACTTCTGTATTTTCCATCAGAACCCATCAATTTAGCACTAGTAAAGTATCACAGAAAAAATTAAACTAAAAGTCTATTGTCAGAGCATTAAATCAAGCAGTGATTATTTCAGTTTATTTTTTGTTTGGAAGTAGTTTTTCTATGTACCCAGGTATTTTTATAAGTACTGAAAGGTAACCAATATTTGTATGAATAGGTGTGATTTCTAAATATAAGGTAGATTTTAAGTTTACTAAAAATTTGTCACCTTAGAGGACTTTTAAACATAGTTTTCTTAACTGCTGAAAAATGAAATGATAAATTTAAATATTATTAATCATGATTAGTGTACTGGCTATTTCTTATAGGATCCAACATTAGGAATTATGTTTTACTTGAAACAGATAACATAAAAAACCTCCTTGGGTTTTCCTTCTAATTCCATCTCAGTTAACAGGCCCTTATTTCAAAATCCTATTAAACAAAGGGATTTTATATGTTTAATCTTGTAATTTTCAAAGGGAGAACTTTGTGGTATTGTCTTGATCAAGATCAAGAGCATATTGATCCTGCTCCAAAAGCTTTTATGTTCCTTTTTTCGTTGCCTATTTTTTAAAGGAAAAAGAAAGATCCAAGTCACTGTCATCCCACTTAGATTTTGTACTGCTACTGTGACAGCTGCAATAAAATAAAATTGTTACTAATTGCTTTTACACATAGATTTATTAAAGAATTACTATTTGAACAGCAGAAGACTTGTATTTCAATTAAAACCTCTAAAGCAGAAACCACATTTTAGTTACTGCTGATGCATTCTCATCAGTTACTAGAGTGTTAGGCTCTCTTGATCAGTTTGTACTTTTTGAACTTTCCTATTTATGGGAGCTATTCATGGGGTAAAGGAGGGAGGATGATACATTGAAAGAATTATTCACCTCTAATCTCTACTGTAGAAAATCCTTGCATACAAGATAATTCCCTTTTTTAACTACTGTATAGTTTGACTTCAGCCCACAGGCAAGATAGAAAGTTCATTTTTTGGTTGCTGTCTGTAGCTCTACTGCTATATTTCTATTAACATTAGAAATATAGCTAACAGAGTACTGGTCTTAGAGCTCAAGTCATCAAAAAGAAAAGGAAAGGTGGCAGTTTTACTTTTCCACTGTCATCACCATCTGAGGTGGTCATGAGGCTGCATTATTTCAAGCAATGCAAGTCAGCAGGTCCCAAAGTGTTAATTTGTATCCGTCCTGTTTAATTGTAACTTTGGAAGGAAAGCTGGTGTATTTTGACTAACACTGAAAGTAAAACGTGGACTGTCTGTTTGTATGGCCAGAATTAAAAGCTGAAATCTGTCATTCCTTTCAGCATTTAGACATTCTAGCTGACACAAATCCAATTTTTTTTCATTCACTCATAAATAAAGCATGGGACAGATGTGCTAGATTTACAAATTGCTGGAGAAGGAGATGGTGTTTGTAGACTGCCTTTCTTTTGTCCTCTGTTGCTACTGATAAGAGAAATCCAAACTGAGTTGCTTCCTCTGCCTGAGGCATTCTGAACTCACAGCTTCCCTGTGTCTGATGCATGCTCTGTGTTTCTGTACAGAGCAGTATGGCTTCAGCTGCTCATCACTGCACGTCTAGCTTCTTTGAGATTTTGGTAGAAGATGCCGCAACAGAGAAGAGAGTGAGTGCTGGGATGGTTGTTGTGTTTGGGAAAAGCAATAAGCATCACACTGAGAGGACAGAGTATCCCTTTTTCATCTAACGTATCCTATGCCTGAAGGATTGAACTCCTCTGCACTCTCCACAACCACACATCCCCTTCAGTTTCTCTGACAGTTATGGATGCAATGCCAAGGGCACTCCCTATTTTGAGGCATCACATCTAGAACCTCCCCATTGCCCACAGTGCTCCATCAGGGCTCCTCCAGGCTCTGGGCTGCTGCTTCTGCAAGCACGTCCACCAGCCAGGTCATGCTTTGTGCCAGCTTTCCCCCTTTCTCAACAGACACAAATACCAAAACCAGCAAAAACCCTCACCAAATTCTGTCCTCCTGTCCTTCTTTCTCAGGTCCCACACCAGAAGCTGACTTCCCAAGCCACAAAGAGGGGGTGAAGTCTTCTGACTCTTTTTAACTTCCCTTCTCTTATCTCCCCATCCCTTTAAGGAAAGCCGTATTTCCTTGATGACTCAGTTACCTGATGCTCATTGCAGCAACAAAGGCAGCTGAGTGTCTTTTCACCTGCTCTCTGTTTCAATACATTTAAACATTCCCTAAAATAGTCTAGCATTCGGTTCTTGAAGAAAAGTAAGTTCACAGTTACACTGAGACTTTTAATAGAAGATTGCAGGAGGATGCAGCTAGCAATTTACCATTCAGCACATACTCTTGTGTTGGTGGGAGGAGTGGTAAGACTTCACTCAAAATGGAGGCTGGTGTTGTGGAAAAAGGATTTTCAGAAGTGAGCTGTCATCTTGTCATTTGTCCATGATATACTTTGCAGGTTTGACATAGTACGTCAAGGTTTTGTTACATCAGCAATGAGCCTTCAGCTGATCGCTGACTTACAGTTGTGATTAGTGCAGTGATTTACATACCGACATGCTAAGAGCTTGTTATATTTCTTACTGTTTTTCTGTCTCCTTCTTTTCTTGTTGGAAAACCACTATGACACAGGTAAAACAGTTTACAAAGATAAATTTAACATCTTTAATTTTAGTGATGCTTACACATTGATGCCTATCTAGGGAATGTATTTTGAAAGTTAAGTATTTCTTTGTAAGCAGTAGCCATGGACTTCTAATTATTGATATGGATGATTCAGTTTATTATCCCAGTTTATCATCCTGGGACACATTTGTGGATATAAAACATAAGTATTGGAAATAAAAGCAAGCTGTTCTGGTTTTCTTCACTTAAAATTGTTTGTACTGCACCTGGTTAGAGGCTCTTTTAGGCATTGAGAGTTAATAGGCTCTTAGATAACTTTAAAAAGGAGACATGATATCAAGGATTAATATATTTTTCAATATTATCAGTAGAAAAAAGTTTCATCAGGCCAAAGTTGCAGCTTCTCTTGTTGGGTTTGCAAGGGAAATACAAAGCCATTTTATTTTCCATTGTTATTTTAATCACCTAAGAATTCCCAGTAAGTACTTCACCTCTCCATTGTGCTGTCCAAAGCACAATTCTTTACACACCAAAAACCCAAAAAACCAAAAAAAACCCAACACAACAAACCCCAAACCCACCAAAACAAAACAGGGTACATTATGACTAGAGAAGAGTTGATTTTCAATTATATGCAAGGGAATTATCCAAATTATGGATTCAGCAGGCTTTGCTTCCTCCTTTTCTTCTGGATACATTGCTTTGTCACACAATGCTTAACATAAGGTGCATTCTGTCTTTACCAGGCTCTGCCCACTGATGTCTAAAACCATGTCTGGTCTCTACAAAAAATTTAAAGAAAGCTCATTAAAAAATGAATTTATATTTTGATAATTTACTTAAATTTTGTGGTATTGTATTTTGTTTTCTTATATCTGGCTTTCTGCACCACCAGGGCAACTGAGAACCCACTGTGTAAAATCCTTTATCTAGCTTTGTTGTAGAGACCAAATTGCTGCTTTTCACCAAATACATTTAATTTGTCCCATTGTCATATTGGATGCAGCAGTGTCATATGTGTTGGGCAATTCTCCTTTTCCTGAAAGTTGCCCCACCTTAAGTATGTTGGTCTTTTGAACTGCTGATACATGGTCAGTGCCTTAAATGAGCACTATTGTGTTGCTTAAATGTTGCTTAGGGGAGCCCGGAATACAGACACAGTCTCCATAGGAGTATGGTGAATGCTTCCTCCTTTATTCAGAGTTACAGACATATTTATACTGAGGGATGGGGTCCACGCAACATAAACAACGCTTTCATTGGTTCAACAACATTGTCCACGCGCCTCTAGATACATGCTGATTGGTCTAATACACAAACACACGCGCTATCATATGCAAGCCTTGCAGTTAGAGTACAACCTGGTTAGTCTGCAAGCTTTGTGATTAGAGCACATCTTGGTTAGTCTTACCAAGTTCCTTTGTTCTAGTTTACAATACGTGTGAATTCCTCCTTTCAGGGCCCCAAGGACACATTGTCCTTATCAAAGCTGGGATTGTCCGTGAGATCCCATAGTATTTTATGGCCTTGTTGTTCAAGAAACTCCTCTACACTATTGTCTGTCTAAACTAATACTAGACCTTCTTTATGAATGTTTTAGTATTAAAAGGAAAGAAGGAACACAGGAAAGGAGTATAATTATGAGAAATCAAAGATGATCTTCTTTGTGGGGCTATTTTTTTTTTAATCTTTTGGTAGATAGGTGGCAGTTTATTGTCCTCCAGATTCTTCCAGGTTCTGACAGAGATGGCCCATGGAATTTCTGTCTTTTTCAGTTTTATTTCTTGTATTGTTACTGATTGTTACACTCTCTGTTCCATGGAAAGGAAAGAGGGATGCTTGAGATGTCACTGGGGACATGCAGACAGACACCTCTCAGAGCATCTGGACAAGTTTCAAAATAGTGATGATTTCCCACGACTTCAAGAGAAGATATCACCTTCCCATGCAAGGTCACAGCAGCAAACATGATTTATCTTAGGCATTGAGATGGTGCGTAAGTGAGAAGTTACTTGATTTCAAACACCAGAAACTGAAAGTTAAGAGATTATAAAGTAAGATTTAAAGAACAATGGTGTACAAAATAGAGTAAATTCAGAAAATGTGAAATCTGGGCATATAACTTTAACTGTAAACACAGACTTTATAAGATTTGGGATTTTTTTGTTCAAGATTAAGTATGTTCTTCTAATAATTTTGACTAGTTCAGCAAGAGCAAACCATTTCTGGATACATCGATTATGGAAAACAAAGCTAAGTGTCTTTACTGTATATCATGACTGATAGAAAGTCCATCCTACTTGAAAAATAATTAACAGTGATTTTGGCCTCCTGTCCTATGCAGAGGAGGACACGCTTCAAGAGATGTTTCAAATATGCAGAGGACCATCTGTGACTTATCTGAAGAGCTGCAAACTCTCTTAGTTTGAACTGTGGGTTGGCAAACAACATTGGAGATGACCTTAGCCAACTCAGGGAGCACACAGAAGATTCAGTGCTTGAAACACAATTCCAATTCACGTAGCCCAGAGTATGTACCACTGCTCTGACTGGAATCACAATTTTGCAGCAAGCTTTTTTATATATCTGACTGGTTTCGATAAATAGATCCAGAAGTTTTATTCTTGTTTTCAACTTCAAGGCAGTCCATGACTAACCTTTATAATGAACAGTACACAGAACTGCTGGCCTAATAGTTTGTGGTATTTTATTGGCCAGACAGATGCTGTATTTGAGGCCTGTGCTTAATGTGCAAAGCGCTGGATTGCACATTTTGCTAGTAACCTTTTTCCTGAAGAGCATTAGCAGGACAGTTTAATGGGCTGTATTTGAATTCTGAGCTGCTTTTGTTGGCCCAAATATCTTCTTTGTTAAGCAAATCACTCCAAAGCCAGATGAGCATGGATACTTGTGTTGAAGCAGGGATGGCCAGCAATTTTCAGTCTGCAAGTCAGTCTGCACTGGCAAAGGTCTTGAGGTTTGCAAATGTTGATATTGAAAAAACCCCCAAACCACCAACCAACCAACCAACCAACCAAATAAAAAAGGATTTTATGTTCATTGTGAGTCAAGCCTTTAAGAGTATTTGATGGGCATTATGAAGGGCCTAAGGCAGAGATGCTTTATGGCTTTCAATTTTTCCTGTAATAAGGAAAGAGATCTGAAACTGGGATAGATTGTTGCCTGTGTAATCATCCCCTTTTCCTGCTGGAGCTCACCACATGCTGCTACCTATGCACTTGAAGTAGTTGTTCACTGAATTTTTCACATGTGTAGATTTTGATAGGGATGTCTATGCTAATAATTGAAATTAATTTTCTTAAAGGCTAAGTGGAGGTAAGATTTGTTGCTGAGCCTGTGTTTGACTGTCCCATCCAATTGTATCTAACATCTTTAGAGCTGGATGGAGAAAAGCAGTGATCACTAAATTTGTCAAAAAATACTGTTTCATTCAAATCCAGACTTCTTGGCAGTCAGCTTGAAATGGGTAAAGCGGTTATAGAAATAAAGTAACCCATGGCAGATCTGAAAAATAAGAAGCTGAAATGTTGATCTTTGTTTTCTTTGCCTTTTCCAGAGATATCCCAAAATTATGTGTTTGTTTCAAATATAGTGTTATGTCACACCAACATAAGAGAATTCCGGAAGCTTATTTTTAGGATTGCTCAAAATAAGTTAAAAGGTGTCATTCTAAATGCCTAAGAATAGTAATAAGAAGAGTAATACTGATATTTCGGATAAATAGATATTTCTGCCTTTTAAACATCAGTTGCATATGGTTTGTTATACCTGGAGTGGTGGATAAGTGGGAATAAGACAGCTAATTAGGTTTCAAGAGAGGATGCATAGGAGCATGTTTATATACAGGTATCTGAAGAAGCTGTTCAAACAGGAGTGACAGCACTTAAAAGGATTGTTTGCATTGTACTGTTGTATGTCCGCAAAAGTTTTAGCTTCCTGTGTCTATTTGTATAGTCTAGAAAGCCAGGACATTCCAGTAGAGTGTGTACCACTTCACAAATCAAAGCTCTTTACCAAGATTTACATTATTTGCATTTGAACATTCACAGAGAGTACATAGTGCTTTCCATAAGGAGATTCTGTCCTACATCTTCAATGTAAATGTTGTGTCAGGTTGATCTCTTTCATGCATATTGTTGCTGAAAGTACAAAGCATATGAACATGCTAGGTAATTTTCTGATGCTTAGCTGTGGGGTTTTTTTTACCTTCCAATCTAAGAATATATTCTGTTATATTTTTAGAATATCTTTTGCTGTTTCCATTCAATTTCTTCCTGATACCATGATTTCCTTGGGAGCTCAAGTAAAGTAGCTGGTTAAATCTTGATCAATGAATGTGTAGAAGGTTCTGTATTTTTCTTTCACAATGCATGAAGTCTCAAGCAGTAGATTCAACCCTTTCTATTGTACCTTGTGATTGAAAACGGTTGCAGCTCATGGTCAGGAAGTCTTCCAGTAGGCTGCTGAAGTGTGGAGACTGGTAGTAAACTATCCCATTGCTGGATGGCCTCAGAGCCTCTCTTGTATCTATCGGCTTCTGCCCAACATTCAGCTATGAGATACTCAATAATTTCTAGCAGCTAAAAATTCCTAGACACAAAGGCAGAACCTCCCAGTGTCCAGAAGCATCACAGAAAACCCTTTTCTTTTGTAAAGAAAAAACTTGAATTTAAGTATGTCGACTAACCAGAACAGTAATGAATCATTGTGAGCCTTTAGTCACATTGGTATGTTCAGGGAGAACAGGATAATGTAGTTTCAGTAATCTCCATATCTCTACTGACACTGAAATTTTTCTTATGTGGCAAAATATTTGTGCCAAATGATAAAGGAAAAAAGTAAATCCTGTAAATCACTTGTTAACAAACTGCATGTTGTCAGCTAGAATCATAAATTATTTCATCCCTCAATGGGCAAGCCTGCAAAAAAGGTTGCACCAAAGTATTTACAGATATTTTCTGATGTTTTCTAAGTCCTTTTGGCTTGCAAAATGGGCCTAATGCTACAAGGCTGCTGGATTTCTTGAATAATTTGAAGTAGACGGAAGATCAGAAAATGTCAAAAAAAGCAGGATTATTGATAGTTAACATTGTCTCCTACATGTCTCTTTTCACTCATATACTTTTTTTTTTTTTTTTAAATAAGCAAGTGGAGCGCTGCCAGCTCATTTATCATTCATCTTTCCTAGCTTCAGGCTGAATGAGAAAAGGTTACACCTGTCAACTGGAAGATGTACTCTGGGGAGAATGATTTTCAAACCATTTGCATGTCACTTTAAGACATGCAATTATACAAACCCCTCTATACTCTAAAAATTGAAACATAAAACTCAAAATCTTTAAATAATAGCAGATGAAAGTCCTTAAAAGCATTTAAGTATTCTGCATGAACTTTCACTTGTCCTGAGACTAATGTCCCTTTCACTGACTGATAAAAGTTATTTTCTATTGACATGTAGATTATGCCATATACTCAAATTATTTTTATTCAGTGAGCGTAGGTTCACAGGGATTTGTATTATCATCCTGTTTTCTGTTATATAGTCAGCTTCAGGAATTCACTGATTTAAAAGTAAACCACAAGAAATCTGAATTTTTACAGATAAAGCAGCGACACATACAGCTTATGGGGTGGTAGTGTATTTTCTAACCTGTCAGACCATCCATCTCTTTTAGTTTTTGTCAACAACTAGCATGTAAGAAGGCAATGATGGCAAGGTCCTTAGATTTAATAACAAGGTAATAAGTACAGCATTGATAGGAAACTTCCCAGCACTAGATACTGGGTGTGACATTCTATGGCAACTCATTGCAAATGCACAGCTGCTTCATACTTAATATTTTTGTTTCATTATTTGTTTGCTATGACATTTCCTGTGTTAAACTAGATAGATAAAATTTGTAACCAACTCCCCAAGTGTGTTACTAGCTAATTTTTCACTAATCATAGAAATTGAAAGTTACTTCTTCTAGGGATTTAGCTCTCTTTTGCATCTTTCTTTTCCTAATCTTTGTTCTACCTTCATTTGACACAGGTGTGCATTCAGGCTAATCAGTTGAATTTGCTTTGACACAGCATGAAAAGGAAAGCAAAAATAAGGGCAGAAAGATTAAAATAGTATCACATATTATCTATTTCTTACGTTTTAAAGCCTATTTTTCAAACTAAAAAAATTGCAGTAAGAATGAATAGATGGGTTCCCTGGACCATATTGTTTTCAGTATCACTATAAAGGATTCCATTTGCACATCTCAAATACAGAGCCTCAGTTTGGGAAAGCATCAGTAGGTCTCAGGTTTACCTAGCCATGCATCCCCACCCCTCAGATATTCAGTAGGAGGAGGCTGCAAGAAACAAGTTTTTGTTTACCACTAGCAATGTAGGGTTTATTTGTTTCTGTTGTTGCAAGAGTATAGAAAACCCCCAACCAGCATCAAAACTCTCTTGTTTTAGTGTAGGTTCAGTGTTACATTCTGAAAAGATGAAACATAAATCTGTAGTGAAAAGAACAGAGTCAAATAAAATGCTGTTAACTTGTAATATGTAGATTAAAAGTATGTCTTGGACCTCAAAGGGAATCTGCAGACAAATTGGAAAGTGGACCCAAATTTCCTGTTATATAGTTAAGTGCGTCATATGCAAGGCTAGCTTTATGGTTTAATTATTGTCTACTGAACACTTGGTATAAATGATTTCAGTAGTCCCTCATAAGTGATACTCAAATACTTTCTGTATTGAAAGACCTTATAGCTAAACAATTGATATCTACTGTTCAAGAACCATCACCAGACATTAGAGTGGCTGTCAGTACACCAAATTCATTTCTATATTATTATTAGCATATATCATCTAGGGATGAAACTAACCTGAAGTGTGACTACTTCTGTATAGACAGACCCAATCTAGTTTTCACCTTGGTTGCTCAGCTACTGCTGTTGGTAGAACTGCAGTGCCCACTTGAACTGTGGCTTTGGACGTCACCTTGCAAACTGCAGTATAACTGGTTGCAGCGTTGTGGATATTGTCCAAGATCTGTCCTGTAGCTAACCCAGCTCAGTAGAAGAAAGAGAGAATTTACATATATGTACATCATATGTATAGACAGACATAGGATATATAAATAATGCATATATATATTTATATTTACATATATATATATTCTAATACAGCCATTGGTAAGCAAGCATTTAAGTGTACTCGGTCTTGCTTTTTAAACAAGTCTACATCAGAAGCCTAACTGTAGATTAAAATTAGGAAGATACATGCCTTGTTCCCTTGAAATGAATGAACCCAAATTTTATATCAAACTCTAGCACAAAAAAAGCTGATTTCCTCTTCTTGATAATTTCTTGCCTTTATTGTGCATCTTAGTCAAGTACAAGATAAAATGTAGCCCAAATTTTCAAGAAAATAGCTTTTCTGGGAGCTAGTAAACATGTTTCCCAGAGACAAAATGAAGAAAAAACAGTCTCCCAGAAATATTTTGTAAGTACTTGTCTCATGAAAGATGTATCACAACATATCCAAAAACTAATGAAAAAAGAAATAGGCTTCCTAGGAATGTATTCACACTTGGCATAACCAATTCTATCTTAAGACATGCTGTAAGATATTGACAAAACAGTTTTCCAATATCTAAGTGAATGAGTGACCAAAAAGGCAAATGAAAAGAAAGTAAGTCATGTCAAGAAAAATGACCAGATAAAAATGTTTCTAAAGATGGAAAATGGTGAACAGAAATGTATTGTCTCAGCCAAAAATATATCTGAGGAATTTTAGAAATGCTTATTTATAAATCCTTTCTGTACATGCCAAGGAAATAAGGTCTGTCTCCTGTAGTTCAATTTATGTATACTTCTCTTACCAGACAAGGTGATTCTGACCAGTGAACAAGACTGCCAGAGTTTCCCAGGATACGTCATCAGGACTTTTTCAGTGTCGTTCTTCCCCCCTTTTTGCATTATTTAGTCAGAGTTTTGATATTTTTTGCGTTCATCATGGCAACCCCAAATGTAGGCTATTGACTTCCATGGTATCAAGGTATCACCTGGTAACTTTGGTTGCCTAGATTTCAGCTGTGTTGGGAACTAGTGGTATCATTAAAAAAGGCTTAATTTCATGTTGTCAATCCCACAAATTGCTTCTCTCAAATCTGAACTGTTTGGGACATTATTGAGACAAGCACCATGGCAATTTGTCCAGCAGTTCACAAGTAATGAACAGGAAATGTTATGAGTTTTCATACATTGACAAGCATGACGCCTGTGGCATTCGTTGCGCGTTTCTGTTACCATTAAATTTTCATTGTAAAGAAGTTATTCTAGGGTAGCTCTCAGAGCCAATATTCTGACAGTCTTCATTTTGTTGTGCAAACACAGTGAACTTTTACAAATGTATTATTGAAGCAGTGTGCGTTCAGCTGGAAAAGTGTATTTAAGAAATGCTTTCATCATACACTCTCTGACATCATTTACAGATTTCTGTTTAGGATTATCTTCATAGAAATCTATATAGACCTGGTTGTAGAGAAAGCTCTAGAGATATCAAAGCTGGAATCACAGGACTTGATAATCGCGCTAGGGAGGTTTTGTTAGGAGAAGTTAGCAAGATGATCAGAATAATATTATTGTAGAAGCTAATTCGTACTGTAAACTTATAAATGACTTATAGTCTGTAAAGGAAAAAATTGAAAATGTATAAATTTAGATGTTTTGTTTGTTCATGCCATTTACAATCTCTTTCAAAGCTTTGAAAGAAAAACTTCCAATAAGCAATTGGGAATTCTTGTTTACTCATTGACAAATAAATTATTTACAAACAAACAGTAGGATGAGGCAATCACACATAAATATGTGTTCTGAAGCTTGTGACGAAAAAAATGGGAAGAATTGCAAAGAAGTGAGGTGGTGGATTTGTTAACATTCTGAGTTGTTTAGATGTGGTTGTTTTAGTTTTTAAAGAGAAAGATGTCTCAACAGTGCTGTACTACAGAACACAAAAAAGCTAACATTGGCTTGTGCAGTTGAAATGTTGATGGAGAAATAAAATGCTTGGTAAAAACATTGGGTTTACATTCAGCAGAATTCCTTTAATCTTAAAACAGTTTTCAGTTTTATCTGAAATGTTCTGACTTCTGACTGAAACTGTGTGTCTTCTGAACTCTGTTACTTAAATTTATACCTAAAAAAATACACCAGGGGTCATGATGAAGTTTTGTTGGACAATAGCAATAAGCAAAAAAAAAACCTCTACAAAAGCATTCCTTTTCCTTTCAATTAATTCTTTCTTCTGTTGAAGGAATTAGCATAGTAGTGCATCTTATCTGAAATGAGAAAAAACCCTAAGATAATACAGATAAAATAGTCTATATCTGAATCTAAATATTTCTATCTTTTGGGTATAACTGAGTAACTGAAATAGATGTCATTACTATTTAAACAATATGTAGAAAATATGTGCACTATGTTTAGGAGGATTTATTACTATGTGATTTTTTTTTTTCCTTAGGAACATTTGTTATACTCTTAAATGTATGAGTAGAACTAATAGTTTGGCATGTGCTCTGACTGCTAGTGTGCTTATGACAGGTAACAACCTATGTCCAAATTTTGCTGTCTGTGCTAAAATAACTCAACTAATGAAGATTTTAATTAGGTTAGTCTTTCAAGTGCTTTTATCAGATTCTTAAAACGATGTGGAAATTATATAGCTTAGTATTAATCAAGTAAACCTGTCTTTCTCAATTGAATGTGAAGTGCATTTCCTAGTTGTTTTCTCCTTTTTCTTGATAAAAGGCACTACACCCAGCCTAGAAAGTTGCATTTAAAGTTACATCCTTTTCTGTGACTATTGGCAGTCACCACTGTGGTCATCAGTTCAAAGTCAATAAATGTCTTGTATATAATTTGCTTGATGTCTTCCTATCATGCCACTATAGAATCAAACTCCATTTATTATTCTTTAAATACTGTGAGCTGAACCTGAGTATCTCTGTATCTGAATATCTTTAAAACAAAATTTATTGCTGATTCAGCTAAGCTTGGATAAATGTCCCTTCCTATCACTTTCCTGTTTTTACCAAACCTGTGAATCACTGTTCAGTTTTTGCTAACCAGTGTATGCATAGCCATCTGAGGTAGTCTGATGTGAAAGGGTGGTTCCTTTAGTAGGCTTTTCCCCTAATATTTTCCATCCAATGTTCTGCGTAGCACTCTGTGCAGAGACACTATGGTCATGACCATGAGGAGGAGGTTGTAGTAATGCTAGATTGGACTGGACTCACTTCCAGTTTTTAAGAAAATTGTGACAAACTGAAGGGAAAAGAAGGGAGTAGGTGTTTTTCAGGTAATACTGGCAGAGAAGTAAAATTTTATTATAGGAGGGTTGTTATCTGGTTTTGAATGGGGAAAACAATTACATTGGTTTCTCTGAGTGTCTGGTTTTTGGAACAAAATACTGATGCTGTATAAGGAAGAGAATGACCTGATGATGAGTGAACAAAATGGTCTCCTGTAAATTGTCTGAACTATAGCTTCCTAGTAAGGTCACTTCTTTTCACCATGAGGGTGTTGACAAGGTATGGTGTAATGAAGGGATTTTGTAATGAAGAAATAAATGTAGTGATTTTTATGCATAGCCTCACTGTCAAAACAGTAAAAACTATGGAATTAAGAACTGGACAGTTCAGGATAGGAATCTGTAATTAGGAGACATGGGTTTTTTCAATGACTGGCCTCTCTGTGCCTTAGTTCTTCATATGTACAATAATGATTTGTAATTACAGATTTTTTTTTGGAGGTGGCAAGAGGAACTGCTTCGTCTGTTTTTAATGCAGGCATTTGTCACCTCTGAATTTTTCACTGAGCAAGTTTAACCAAAAATCTTCTAATCTGAGAAAATTCTTTATTAATGTGGAGAGGTGCATCACATTTTTCACAGTGGTGCAGTTTGTGCTTTTTAGCAGAAATATCATAAAGAAACAAAAGGTGGGTTTTTCTTCTTTAGTAGAATGTTGATGAAAGGAAGGTGGATGTCATGTGGTTGCGTGACTGGGAATGAATCAAATTGTGTGGTTTCATGACTGAATTAGAGACATGCTAGAGGAATACAGGTATATCTGATATACAACTTACTGTTTTTGTGGGCATGGTATTGACTATGTTCATGAATTGCAACCCAGAGGAAAAGAAAAACATTACGTTGTTTTTCATGCCTTCAACTGCTCAGCATTGTATTGTACTATATTCAGAATAACTTTGAGGAACAACTGTTTTCTGACAGAGACCAAATACTTTTTGTACTATTTCTTTTTTATTATTGTTATTATTACTTTTACATATATGTTTGTTGTACCATATTCATCCTTTTTCATGAGCATTAAGCTGAGTTCAAGGGCAATACCATCTTTTTTTGTGATTTTTATGATGTATCAACATACAGGAATAATTAGCCCAAATGTAATTCAATCCAGAAACTGTGACAGCTGAAAAAGGGTTGTGTGTTTATAGTGATATGAAGACTGTCCTCAGTTAAATAATAAGCTGCTAACAGATGTTTAGAATTCTCTTCTTTTTCATTAAGAACAGGAGCCAAAATGTAAATAGTTGACTAGGAAAAAAATTTCCTCCCAGGCCAGCTTTATCATAAATTTATTATACCATGTTTACTAGACTGTTGGGTTACATCAGACCACTGTTACAATCCTGAAAGTTACTTCACTTTCCCTGAATAATTGATACTTTGGTTTAGTTGTGGGGGAAAAGTTAAAAACAGTTCACAGCATGCCAACTTTAGATTCTTCTTTTTTCCCTGCTGAAGTGAAATTCTGTCCTACCCCCTGACAATCTGTATCAAATTAAAGCATTCCAGTCAATATGAAATAAGAGGAAATGTGAATGAAGAGCTAGATTCATAAAACTAATGGCAAAGAAGTAATTTTCCTCCCCTTTGCAGTATGTAGCTCTGGGTGTAAATCACCAGCACTGGAAGAGGAAGTTCTCATTCTTTTCCTCAGGAGGTGTGAATTTACTCATTTAACCCAAATTAGTGCCCTAGCTACTAACGGGTAAGTATCCCAAGGTCTCTCTTTTTGATGCTGCTTTATCTTGTCTAATAAATAAATTCTGTGAGTCAGTGAACCTCAGCACTAGATTGGAGCATTATTCTCTTTCACTCACTTTAAGACTATTTTAGGGTTTTATACAAATTAAAGCAGTTTCACAAAAAGGAATGTGAAAGACTCAAAATTTATATAGTATTTTAGTGATTAGGAAACTTACCTGTCAGGTGAGAAAATTCTGCTGAATTCAGTTTCTATTTAATTTGAAAACAGGGATTAGAATCCAGATTCTCAGGTTAAATTAGACTTGAATTCTTAGAGGTTTTTTTCAATTGCTTTCAGGAGTTCTTTTTTCATTTTTTGCCCTGAGGCATATTGTTAAGCTGAATTGTAAATTTGGTTAAGAAGGGTAATCTTCTTAAGAAGAAAAATAAAAATTATTAAAAAATTGTGATTTCAGGATCCCCATGTACTCTAAGACCTGAGATAGTAATGATCAGTTTCTCAGGTGGTGTAATATAATGTGATTCCAAAGACACCATTGAAGTTAAACCCATTTACCCCAGCAGAGAACAAAGGCTTATATCAATAATAAAGTACAACTATAATGGGTCAAGTTTCAAAATACCATAATTCTTTGAACTCTTGCTTACATGAAAAATGGAACAATCATTCAAAGTTCTGTTTTGTTTACTATTAACTTTGTCTCTTTAAATTAACTTTGTCTTTGTCTTCTGTTTTTAACAGCACCTTCAGGCTTGAAGGAATATCTATATCTGGAGGCACATCGGTTAATTTCTTGCATATCAGATTCGTCATTGTGACTTCTTGCAGGCCAGATCTGAGAAGTAACCAGGAACCTGACACTCCATGGAGAATTGAAAAGTCCTTCAAGTCAGAGCACAACTGATCATGAGCGTAAACTGCATTGAACCATCTTTCTCAGATCTGACAGCTACAAGCTGAGTCCTGGCAAAAGCCACAGCCTTAAATTCCTGTTAGTGGGAATGAAGAATTAAGAGGACTAAATGTCTTGCCCCATTACAGAAACTGCTCTCTCCAAGCCTGACACTTGAGTTCTGTGCTGAGCAACCAGAGTAACAAACAATAAGTTTTTCATGGGTCCAGCCAGCATCCAAAAATATTTCAATATGTAGCCAAAAGGAGAAATGAAGCACTTAGGTGATAGCAGAAAATGAATGCATTTACTGTAACACAGGAATGTTACCATCTGTGGGGAAAGAAAACCTCTGTCATCCCTTGTACATATTCAAAGCCATACAGGAACAGGGCATCAGTGATATTAAATTGCTTAAAAGGATGCTGTCTCCTGTCCTCCACCCAACTTTGAAGAAGTTCAGCTGTTAGAGATTGCATCTCAATGCACTTCTAGTATTTGCACTGTCACTTCCATTCAGGGTAATGATGTGCACCACCATTTGCACAGATGGCCCCAGGAGATTTTTCACCACAACAAGCTATATTTTGCCGGGGCTCCAAAAGGAATTAAAAAGTTAGAACTGAAGAAAAAAGTTTGTGCTCTCTTTCACTATGGGGATCTCTTCACAGAAAGGACTGTGGTCCTTTCCTAGGTTTAAATAAATACATACATATACATACATATATATATATATGTATATATATGAAAAAGCATCAACATGATAAGGTGTATTTAAAAAGGGGATATAATCTTTTTTAATAGCATCCATTTTTTATCATATTAGCAGCCAAGAAATTTAGTCTATTGAATTATACATCCAAAACATTCCTATTGAACATTGACATTATAGTCCCAGTTACTGTTAAAGAAGTCATTTGTAATATGTACTTGACATAAATTTTTTCTAGCCATTTGTCTATACTTCATGGAGAAATCTAACAGATAAGCAGCATTTTCAGTTTATTTTTCTAAATAAATGTGTTGTTTATATTATTTGCAGTCACTCATTTTGGCTGGTTTTCATTATCTCCAAAAATGATTTAAAGACAGAACCAAAACAGGGGAATTGTTTGTGTTAAGCTGTAATGATTTGCTGACCGAAAGCTTTAATATAAATACTGTAATTTGTAAAATGATGAAGTATATTTATACAGGCAAATATGTATGGAAAACAAGAGGAGGTATTTTAACTCTTAATTTCAGAACATAGTTTATTTTAATATCCACATGAAGAAACCTAAATATATAATGGGATAGATTTTTTATTATCAGCGAGTTTTAGCAAGTGGAGATTTGGATGTTTAAGAATGAAAGGAGTATAGTCTAATAATGGTGGTTTCCAAAATTATACCGACACCTATTGTCAGCTGTCTCATTTTATTCAAAAACTGCTTTAGTTTTTTGGGGTTTTAGGGGTTTTTTTTGTGTGTGTGTGTATTAGGGCTTTTTGGTTTTCAGTTGTTTTAGCATACTGACAAGGCCATGAAGATGATACTATTTGATCAAAGTTTGAGAAGCTACAGAGTAAGAGATTGTTCCTTAGAACGATCTACAGTTTACAATTAAGAAGAGTCATTGTTACCCATCTACTGCAGTGTTTTGTTATCAAGTTATTAAACATTTCAATGCTAGAACTGTTTTGAATAAAAATATATTTTTTCCTTTTTTCTTAGTCCATTAGCCTGTGTGTAATTTTAAGAGAAAAATAAGCATGTGATTCCTGGTTCACTTAAAACATCCATCCAAACCTGTCATATGTATCTGATTTATAAAGCTGAATAGGTTTTTCTTTATTTTCACTGCTTTATGGAACATATTAAGTGCTCACTAACAGAAAAATGATCTTTCAATAACAAAAAAAGGAAATTTCAAGCCTTTTTTAATCTGTGGGTTAACTTTGTAAAGGGCAGTTATCTTAAAAATGTGTTGCTCTGCTCTAATGTGCTAACTAATGTATGCGTGTGTGTTTGTGTGTGTGTGCATGCATGCGCACCCTTACCTGCTGATGAACGAAATGCCAGCTCCGCTGAAATAAGTGCCACAAGTTCTGTTACTACAGAAGATACTCATGTTATTGTATTTTTTGGAGAAAGACCTGAGCTCTGTCTTTGCTTGTGAATCTGAAGCCATAAATAGCTTTTACAGTCTGTCAGGAAATCACAAAGTTAAATAACTAAGTGAATTTTAGCCTCCCTCATTTGGGAAAACTTGGGGTCATCTCATGGTTTCACTCTTTTTTTAAAGAAAGTTAGTGGTCAATTTCCATTGGTACAATGGGTAAATGAAACCTCTGTATTTGTTAAAGAATGATGAATGTTTTTTTCCCACACATTTTAGCTTATGGTTGGCTTACAGCCTTTTAACTGTGATTTCGTTTCTGTGTCATTAGAATAACATATCTGGGCACACAACTTGCATGGTCTTGGTTTTGCTCCCTCTTGGATAACCTGTGTTTTAAAATTGGAGAGCTTACTCTTTGAGACTAATATTCAGAGTTGTTTAAAGAAGAGACAACATTATCGAAACAATAAGAAAATTCCAGAATGATAACTTGAGCACTTCCTTTATTATCTAATAATAATATTTGGAAAAAACTCCTATTTTTGTGAACAGAATTCATTCATCTATATTTGAAAATAGCCCAATAAAAATCTAGTGAAATAATTCCTTACTACTTGCAAATACTTTACTGCTATGCTGAGTTCTAGATCAGCTTGTGTGTGAAATTTCTATTGTACAAAACCACCAGAAAAAATGCACAATTTTCTTCAGAAAAATACAGTAGATATAAAAAATAATGACCTGGTCCCAGGAGTGGTTTTACACAATGTGTGTAATGAAAAATAATAAACATACAGCAACATGTAGGCCTAATTTAAGTGACGGATCTAGTTGGAAGAGGACACTGCAAATCATGGTTCTTATCAATCACATGCTGTTGTTTACAGCTCTGCATTAACTAGGGTTTCATGCTGGAAAGTAAATTTCAGCACATGTGCACACACATGCACTAACATGTATAATGTCTTATTCTATTACCGGTGACACTGGGGTAAATGCAGATTTCTTGATTTTTTGTAGATTTAAATAATTAAATCTTTAGGTAAGTATTCAATATTGTGATATAAATTGATCTGATGTCTGTATACTATGCAGATAATCCCCTGACATAAAACTTCAACACAGGATAATAAAACTCTACTGGAATTTCAGAAATTTTTGGCAACTAATTAACACTGAAATAGTCTTTCATAAAGTTTAAAACCAGAGAAGACAATTGGATTATCTCATTAAACAACAAAAATTTTTATATTTATCTTAGGCTAAACATTTTGACAACACCAGCAGAACTTTTTCAGCTAAGGTGACGTTATGGTGACTTGATTGGTCGTTTTGTAGGTTTATAGGTGTTGTGTATATAAGAAGTGGTTCTAGAATAGTGTAGTGTTTCATTATCTGGCATCTGAAAAGCTATCTGAAGCAACCAATACGCTTGAAATGATGAGGTGTGCAAAACAAAAAGCTGACAGTTCTAAATGTGTTTATGAGGCATACTTTCGGTACTTGATTTTTTTTAGACATGGACCAACATCATTCATGAGAAAAATATGTTAAAATAGCTATTTTGTAAAGTGGAAGCAAAAGATGGCAAAAATCTGGTGATCACAATGATGTTATAAAAGTGTCCCTCTCCTGATACAAACAATTGCCCCAAATGTCACATGGCATGAATATCCCCAAGGGATGCATTTTTTTCCCTGATGGGGTATGTGTTTGGTCCATAACAAGGCTCTCCAATGACATTGTAAATAAAACCTGTTCACAAGATAACCATGCCAATTTTGGTGTGGGAGGGTGTTGCCTGAGATAGGAGACTGTTATTCAGGCATCTGGCAGCAACAGAACCCTGGGACAGCTGCACAGGAACATGCCTGCCGACTGTGAGGTAGCACATATTGTCCTGTATCAGGGTGATCTGCTAGCCAGCAGTGAGGAGGAACCAGGGGACATGGTTGTCTGTGGCAGGAGCCAGGAGCTTCTAGGGCAAAATTCAAAGGATGTTGGGAAAGACTCTATAGGCTTAACATGATCTAAATCCTGGAAAGACCCTGGGAATTACCAACCTGTCAGCATCACCTCTGTGACTGGGAAGATCATGGATATGCTAAGGCACATGGAGGACAGGGAGGTGATTCAAGACATGGCTTCACCAAGGGCAAGTCTTGCCTGACCAATCTAGTGGTCTTCTATGATGGAGTAACTACATCAGTGGACAAGGGGTGAGCTACAAAAGTCATCTATCTGGACTTCTGTAAGGCCTTTGACATGGTTTGCTACAACATCCTTCTCTCTAAATTGGAGAGATATGGATTTGATGGATGGACTGTTTGGTGGATGAGGAATTGCTTGGATGGTCACATCCAGAGGGTAGTGGTCAACAGCTAAATGTCTAGATGGAGATCAGTGACCGGTGGTGTCCCTCAGTGGTCCATATTGGGATGAGGACTCTTCAATATCTTTGGTAATGACATAGACAGTGGGATCGAGTGCACCCGCAGCAAGTTTGTAGACGACACCAAGCTGAATGATGCATTTGACACACTGGAAGGATGGGATGCTGTCCACAGGGACCTGGACAAACATGAGAAGTGGGCATATGTGAACCTGATGAGGTTCAACAAGGCCAAGTGCAAGATCCTGCACCTGGGTTGGGGCAACCCCCAGTATCAATACAGGCTAGGGGGTGAAGGGATTGCAAACAGCCCTGCCGAGAGGGACTTGGGGGTACTGGTGGATGAAAAGCTGGACATGAGCTGGCAATGTGCGCTGGCAGCCCAGAATGCCAGCTGCATCCTGGGCTGCTTCAAAAGAAGCATGGCCAGCAGGTTGAGGGACGTGGTGCTGCCTCCCTTGGATGGATTTAGACTAGATGCAAGGAAGAAATTTTCCAAGGTGAGGGTGATGAGGCACTGGAACGGGTTGCCCAGAGAGGTGGTAGATGTCCCATCCCTGGAAACATTCAAGGTCAGGTTAGACTGGGCTCTGAGCAACCTGACCTAGTTGAAGATGTTTCTACTCATTGCAGGATAGGGGGTGGACTAGATGATCTTTAAGGCTCCCTTCCAACCCAAGCTATTCTATGATTCTATGATAAATTATGGGCTGGCTGGGAGGGAAAGGTCAGTTTATGTTGACTGCTTTTCAGTACCGTTATTCTTTGATGGGTTCAAGAGTGATTTGTTTGACAAGTGTTCACAGCAGGGGTTCAACAGCATTGGCACAGCAGACCAGGATCTGCAGTTACATTCCCTGAGTTAAGGAGTGACTGAAAGGGAATATTTTAATGTGTAACTGTAAAAATGGTGTAAGGAGAAGGTTTATCCATAAGAGGAGCCAAGGAGACCTTGCGAATACAGGAGAGTGTAAAGAAGGGTTGACACTTAAACTGATATCACAAGTAAGTCTAGCTAAAGAGTGGGCAAAAGACAATAGGTGGAGTCAAGCATGTGGTTTGAGATGGCACACTTACCAGGGGAAAACTGTAGGAATGAGTTGGAAAGACTGAGTCTTACAGAGAAAATTAGATTGAACAGACTGACACATACATATAGTCAATTCCTTTAGAGTTCTGCTATGACTGTATTACTGATTTTCATGGACTGGGTAGATGAAGATCCCATGAGAGAAGAAACAAAAGCCAGGTGGGTGTGGTTAAAAATACTTCAGCTGAAGCTCTCTCTAGATTCAGTATCCTTGCAGGACTGCAGAAGCCAAGAAATCTCTAAACAATTGTGCTGAACTTCAGAAAGGACAATTATAAACAAGGATTCATGAAAGGAAGAATCTGGAAGGCATCACTGAGAGAGTTAAGTCATGGCAGGTGGCACAGGGACTATTTAAGATGCTGAAAACAGAGAGCAAATAAATCCTGCTTAGCAAGAAAGGCTTGAAAAAGGGCAAAAAGGAGCCTCCAAGGCTAAGCAGCGAGGTATCAGAGACTGCTGAGACTAAGAAGACATTGTTCAGATAGCTGAAGATTTTTAAAGAAAATTTAAAGACTGTGAAATTCTTAAGATTAAATATAAGTTAAAAAAAATCTACAGAAAAACAAATAAAAACAATTGGAAGATAATAGAAGATTTGTTAACCAAAATAGCAGTAAGAAATGTAAGAGTTAAGAAATTCTGTTTCTACGATAGCAGCAGCAGGAAGTCTGGCAGAGAGCCTGTAGTGCCAAATGATAATCAAGGAAAACAGAAGCACTTAGAGGAAATTGTAGGAACAAAATTGTCTTAACATTTTAATTCTGCTTTTGCTGTAGAAGTGTTTTGGTAGATTCTCACATGTGAGTTTTTCTCTAAGGGGAACTCATCTGAAGTCATACTTTGTCAGTATGAGGTGGTATAAAACAAAATGAAGAAAATATCAAGACCAGATGGCATACACCTAAGACTTTTACTCAAGAGTGAAATAGTCAAAATGGTAACTATGGTGTGAAATTCACTGTTTAAAACTATTTTGATAGCTTTTGAGAGGTGAGGTTGCAAATGTGTTGCCAATTTTAAAGTAAATATGAGGGAGATTGAAAAAAAGAGTATAGACCATTAAGTCAGTACTGGCCAAATCACTTGAAACTATAGCAATTTTTTTTTTTTAAAGAACTAGAAGGTATTTAACAGTGTCATTGTCACCAAACACTGCAGGAAGCAGCACAGCTGGGCAAGGGGAAACACAGAGTAAACAGTGCAGCTGGCTAAGAGGAAAGTTCCTGTATGCATAAAAGAATATTAAAATATGGGAGAAAAGGGTGATTTTTTTATGGTCAGTGTTCACAGTGGAAAGAGGCCACGGGTGAAGTTCCATTGGACATGTACTGGGATCCATGCTTCTCAAAATATATGTGAAGATGTAAATATGTTGGAAAAGTAGTGAACAGTTATTTGGTAAATTTGCTGATCACACTAAGTTATTAAAGGTTTTAAATATGAGCGGCCTGAATGACTCGTTATTAAAATGGCAGATGAAATTCAGTGAAGATAAACATAAAATGATCTGTATGAAACCCAATTTTTATTTCACATATTTCACTTAGTGATACTTAGTGGTTAAATATTTCTACAAAAATGTCAGCCCTGTGCTTAGGAGGTCACAAAATGGCAGTTAAGAATTATTAGGAAAGCAACAGAGAAAATAAGTGAATATCATTGTATCAGTCAATAGATGTGTGGTGGGCCATGATATTTAACTTTTAAAATACTATGTGTAAGTCTGATCCTCATCTGGGAAAAAAAAAGGTTGTAAGCAAACTGGAAAATCCTCAGAGAATGAATGACAAAGGTAGTCAAATGGTAGGATTAGATTCTGTCTGAGGAGTGACAGCAAGCAATGATTCTTCTCAAGAGAGGTGTGAAAGGGAAGTACAATAGAAAGCGATAAAATCATGAGTGGCATGCAGTGTGCAGTGGTAGGTGACATCAAACAAATCTAGCTGTTTGCAAGCTTAAAAACAACAAAAAAGTGGTCATTTAAGCAATGTGGGGAGAAACTGGAACTCTCTCACTCAACACCGTGCATATGCTGAAAGTTTATGGCACTCAGCAAAGGCTGTGAGAAGCAAAGTGAAACTAGTCACTGAGAGCTACTAAATGAAATTATCCCATTTTTAGCTCAAACATGATCCATGGGTGTCAGGGAGGGTATCATGAAGATGAAATTCCTCATGCATGTTTTTGATCACTGTCAGCTGCTTTTGTGACCCAACTATGCCATTTACATAAGCTGAAACCCTTGGCCAGAAAATTCTGGTTTTGTAACGTTTACTGTGTACTTTATAGAGGCACTGTTATTTCTCCAAACAAATTGACAAAACTATCCAAGAGCATTCGTATGGAAAGCACAACAAAAAAGTCTTAAGACAGGTAAGGGATGGTGTTCTGAAAGTTATGCCGTGATTAAAAATTCACATATGTATTAGTACATTAGTGTGTTGCATTGATGTTTAGTTACTGAGGTTTAAATAGGCATATGTAGTAATTAAGAATAAAGCCAAGCAGAGATGCACGCTTCAGAAAGTAAAGTGTTCCCTTACTAACATAATTTACAATCTATTGATTAGTGCTGATTATATATTTGTTTAAAGTAAATGTGTGTGTTATTTATTTCCTTAATTTTATCACTGGAATAAATATATTCTACTGATAAATGCAGTTGCATTGTAAGTTGTGAATGGAAACCATCTGAATAATCAGAATGAGGAGCTTATCATTTACTTCTGAGACCCACGGTGATTGGACAAACTCCCTTTGAACTACCTGTATTTGAATAACTAGAGAGTTTTTATACGCCTACACCACACTGACAGCAGTTGGGTATGTGACAATCCTATTATTTATAGAAAAAAATTTACTTAGGTACTTTATTCTATTAGAATTATTCCCAATTAAAATTAATCTTACCAGAAGACCCAGTCAACAGAATTTAAAGCTTTTGAAATTAGTTTTGAAGGGCTAGACCGGATAAGAGTCTAAAATGAACAAAAATCTATAAGTAATGTGGAATCTAACAGAATTTATTTGATTTAGCCTCTTATATTTTTCCATTTAAAGAGATTTTGCAATAGCAATGAATAAGGTGTGCAAAATAATTGTATAATAAATTTTTTCATAGATAAAAATAGTTTTTAAATGTAGCTGGGAAAGTCAGTAAATAATTTCTATTGATTACATTTCAGTAAGTGCAATATTGACTATTCTTGTGTGTATCACTGTTACAGTTGTGGTGCTATAGCTGAAATAAGACAATACGTCTGGATTTGAAACTGTTTTTCATCTATCTGTTCTTAGAACACTTTCTTTTTTTCTAGTTCCTCTGTAAGGCTATCTGCCTTACATATTACTTATTCATATTGCTAACAGAGGCCTTTGTTTTGTTCATTCCTCTGTTTTCAAACTACAATTGTCATCTGTGACATTATAAAACTAACAATTCATCTGTTGGGAAATTGTTGCCTGCTAATTATATGCCCTGTCCTTTTCTCTGAGAACCAGACATTGCAGTTTGGTTTTGTGTTAACAGACTTAGTTTAATGTGGCTTGGACTGATTTTATCTTATGGAAAAGTAAATACTCAGTACTTGTGTAGAAAACATAACTAAAGCCACCATATTTGCTGTAGGCTGTTTAAACAGATGTTTCTAAGAAAAAGCTAATTTAGAATATCTTGGGAATGGATGAGAAATGTTTCCATACACCTGGTTATGGCTTTGCTCCATTTGAACTAACAATGTGATATTTGGACTGGAATAAGTTGAACTGAATGAAATCACCACTATATAACTAATCTGTTTCTAGTTTGCAAAATTTTTACTTTTCTGACAGTGTAGAGGATCTTAGCTCACATTAAAACAAGGCTCTAATTAAGATTTAAATTTTCTTCATCTTTTTTTTATTGTATGCAGAGAAGAGAGTAAACAAAAGATGATAAAATGTATAGTGGCAAAACGGAGATCTTTATAAAACGAAAAAGAAAAAAAATTAGGAAAATTCCATTTGTTTTGGAAAGATACAGTCACAAATGAACAGAAATACATTGTTAAGACCCATAGCTAAAAAGAACAGGTCACAATGAATATTAGGTTCCTGAAAATGAGGCCTGCAAAATGTGAGTTAATAAATGGTAAAATATAAAGCATATATCGCTCTGCCTTCAAACTTTTGCAGTTAGGGTAGCTGTGTCCACAGAGAATCCAAGGAATGACAAAAATGCTGGTTAGAAGGGATTTATGGAAATAATCTGTTCCAGTTTCCCTTTGGAGGTGATCAACAAATGCTTTGTCTTCATAATCTTCTCTGATAGTGTGTCTACACTTTCTATGGATATCCTGGTGTAGTGCTGCACTGTGAAAAAATTTTTCTATATATACAACCTGATCTGCCCAGGTCACACTTCAAAGCCACTATCCCTTGTGTAGACCCCTCTATATTGTCTGCTACTGCTGCAAAGAGTTTAACTCTGCTATTTTTGCAACTGTACTTTGAATATGTCCCTCGGCTTTAACTTTGCCAGACTAAAAACAACTTGTCTCACCCAACCTCTCCATGTCAGTCATGTGCTTTAGGCCCCTTGTAGTCCTCTTCTGAGTATTCTGCGGAGTTCATCTGTCTCAGGGCAAGAGCATGTTGTTGGCATTGTGGTCAGCCATCACCCTCAAGTCCTTTTATCCTGGCTGCTGCTCAGCTAGTCAGTCCCCATCAGCCACAGCTATTCCACCCCAGTTGCACAGATTGGTCCTTCTGCCTGTTAAAATTCATGAGACTTCTCTTGGCACAATCATAAATTTCCCAAGATCCTGCTGGCTTGAATTTTTGCCATTAATTATGTCAATCTCTCCTCTTACGAAAATATCATCCAGAAATTTGTTGAGTTTGCATTCTGTGTCATTATCCAGGTCGCTGATGAGGGGACACCAGTACTGATCCCATGGCTCGTCATGGAAGTCATTAAGGCTGATGGAGCATGTTTGGCCATTGGTAAATCTGTGTATATTGTTCCTGGCTACTGCCTTGTCTTCCATGTGTTTGTAAATTAATTCCAAATGAATGCCATCTGTGATCTTTCCAGTGTCTAAGGTGAGGCTGCCTGGTATAGAGTTCGCCTGATCTCCCTTCTAAAGATGAACATAATGTTTGCCTTTTTTCAGTTGTTGAGGACCTTTCTTGATTACTGTGATTTTAATAGATGATAGTAGCCTTATTCTCACTTCAGCCAACTCCTTCAACATTTTCAGGTGAATTTGATCTGGTATCCTGCACTTGAGTAAGTCCAACTTCTTTATGTTGTCCCTAACTTGTTAATCTCCTGTCTGCCCCTTCCAAAACCAGGCTGGTACATGCAGAGGTTAAAAAGTAGACTTTGCCTGAAAAGACTGAAGCGAAAAAGGCATTAAATAATTCAGTTTTTTCCATATCATTGGTCAGTCAATTGTCTCTCTGATTCAGCAGCATTTATTTTCTATGAACTTCCTTCTGATATTTGTTATCTTTTATGTCCCTAACTAGTTTTAGATGTAATCAGGTTTTGGTCTTTGTGATTTTTATCCTTAACAGCATAAGCAATTCTTTTATAGTCTTCCTTTGTTTCTTGTCCTTGTTTTCACTTCCTGTATCATTTCTTCTAAGATTTCTTTAAGAAGTTCTCTGCATAGCCACTCTGGCCTTTGGTTTAAACTCCTGGTATTCCTGCATGAAGAGGTGGTTTTCTCCTGAGCTCCAAATAAATTTTTTTTAAAAGTCAGCTAGCTATTCTGGGTGCCCCTTGTAGAAGATGCCAAGGGGATTACCCCAGCAATATCCTAAATAAGCCAAAATCTGCTGTCCTGAAGTCTAGACTCCAAGTCCATGGCTTACATCCTCAGCCTTTCTCCAAATCTTGATCTCAGTCTTCTCTTGGTCACTGCAACCCAAACTACTGTCTGTCACCACATTCACAACCATTTATTCCTCATTGAGCAGCAGGTCAAATAGAGTGTTTCCCTGATTGGGTCCTTTAGCATTCGCATTAGGAAATCATAATCAGTGACCTCTAGACACTTCTAGGGTGACTATAAGAATAGTATTGCCTGTTCAGCAGATGTCCAGATGGTCAAAATCCTCTATATGGACCAATGGCTGTGATCAGACTGCTAATTGTCTGTAGACAGCCTCAGAGATATCATCTTAGTCAGGTGGGCTGTAACAGACTTCCAACACATCATCAGTGTTGCATACTCCTTGATCTGGATCTGGAGAATCTCCACAGACACCTCCTTGGTTTCCTAGCACATGCCTGCTCAGTCAAGGATTTACATAATACACATCTCCTCTGCTTCTTTTCTGACTGCCTGCCCTCAGCAGTCTTTAACCGTGTGCTTTGTGAAGACAACCATTTCAGGCTACTAGAAGCAGCAGCCCTGTAGAACTGAAGAGGACAAGAAGTAATTGCAAAATGGCATGAAGACCTGTTCAAGCCAGATATGAGGAGAAAGCCTAGGACAGAAAAGCATTGGAATATGTCTCTCAGTCTTCATCTTTAGAGGTCTTGAAGCATACAGTAATCTGACAAGAAAGATTTATGCATGGTTGTTCAAGCACAAAGACAGGAGAGTGACGTAGATGACCTTTCTATAAGTGGGAGAGAAGCTGTCAAATGGAATATGAGGCTGGGAATTTGAATATTACTAAGGTAGTAATCAACTGGGAACAAGTAACATGGTAAAAGAAGGTGGGTGATAGCCCAAGAGTAAACATGAAAGTTACACTTTTGATGTGTTTGTCAGGGTTTCAGAGAGCTGTGTCACGCTCACTATGGCACAAATGAATACTACCAAAAAGGCTACCTGACAAGAAGGATGACTCAAGCAGTCAACATTTGGTTGTCAGATTTTAAAAATACATAGAAGTTATGGTCAAAACACTGTATAAAAGCTTAAAAGAATGTGATATTTGCAAACATCGAGTACTGCCTGTTCTCCTGAATGAAGATCTGAGGCCAAAATAGTCTGTCATGCAGTCAAGCAGAGAACCCCTTTGAACACATTATCTGAATTTGCTTTTAATTCATTTGTGCTCAGCCCATATGCATATGAAAGTAGATGATTATCTGTGTGGAAAAAATCATCATGAAGGGCAGAAAAAAATTAAAGTGCTTGGGACTCGGTTATCACTTTCACTTAATCTGGATGCCTAGCAGGGTGAAAATATGTATGTCCTGCCACAGGTATAAAGGTAATTTGTTCTTACTTTAATTCTACTTTCTATTGACAGCATAACGCAAAACAATTTACTTAAATGAAAATAAGATCTTCTCTCCTCACCACTATTGCTTTATCCTAGCCAACAGTGAATTGAGTAATTAATGTCTGTTTGGCTATTTGTAGGGTAGCACCTGAATTAAAGACGAACCAGGATCATTGGTTCCTGGGAGAATCTCAGTGAGATGTGAGTGGGAAAAGGGCTGGGAACAAATAATGTTTCTTTCTCATTATTTGAGATGTATTATGTGAGAATTAGAATTATCTTCTGGATATACATCTTTCCACTGGCATGAAGCATGAGCAGATGGGAAGCTGATTTAGATTAGACACTTAACCTTGAGTTAACTGAAGCAACCCAAGAAGAGTACAGGAATCCCATTAGGTCACGTAGAGAGGAAATTAGAAAGGCAAAAGCCCAACTAGAACTCAACCTGGCCACTGTTGTAAGGGATAATAAAAAAAGCTTTTACAAATACGTTAACAGCGAAAAGGGAGCCAGGGAGAACCTCCATCCTCTATTGGATGCAAGGGAGATGCATTGCCACTAAGGATGAGGAAAAGGCTGATACTTAACACCTTCTTTGCCTCAGTCTTTAGTGGCCCAATGAGTTATCCCCAGGGTATTCAGCCTGGTGAGTGGAATAAACCCCACATAATCCAGGAGGAAGCAGTTTTCGACCTGCTATGCCACCTGGACATCCACAAGTCTATGGGGCCAGATGGGATCCACCCAAGAGTGCTGAAGGAGCTGGCAGAGGAGCTTGCCAAGCCACTCTCCATCATTTATCAGCAGTCCTGGATAACAGGGGAAGTCCCAGATGACTGGAGTTTGGCAAATGTGATGCCTATCTACAAGAAGGGCCGGAAGGAGGATCTGGGGAACTACAGACCTGTCTGCCTGACCTCAGTACCGGGGAAGATTATGGAGTAGTTCATCTTAAGTGTGTTCACCATGGAGGACAATCAGGGGATCAGGCCCAGCCCGCATGGGTTCATGAAAGGCAGGTCCTGCCTGACCAACCTGATTTCCTTCTACGACCAGGTGACCCACCTTGTGGATGAAGGAAAGGCTGTGGATGTTCTTTACCTGAACTTCAGCAAAGCCTTTGACACAGTTTCCCACAGCATTCTCCTGGAGAAACTGGTGGCTCATGGCTTAGACAGGTGTACTCTTTGCTGGGTAAAAAGCTGGCTGGATGGCCAAGCCCAGAGAGCTGTGGTCAACACAGTTAAATCCAGCTGGCAGCCGGCCACAAGCGGTGTTCCCCAGGGCTCAGTTCTAGGACCGGTCTTGTTTAATATCTTTATCAATGATCTGGATGAGGGCATTGAGTGCACCCTTCAGTAAGTTTGCAGATGACACCAAACTGGGTGGGAGTGTTGTTCTGCTCAAGGGTAAGGAGGCTCTGCAGAGGGACCTGGACAGGCTGGATCAATGGGCTGAGGCCAACTGCATGAGGTTCAACAAGGCCAAGAGCTGGGTCCTTCACGTGGGTCACAACAACCCCATGCAACACTACAGGCTTGGGGAAGAGTGGCTGGAAAGCTGCATGGCAGAAAAAGACCTGAAGGTACTGGTCGACAGTTGGCTGAATATGAGCCAGCGGTGTGCCCAGGTGGCCAAGAAGGCCAATGGCATCCTGGCTTGTATCAGGAGTAGTGTGGCTAGCAGGAGTAGGGAAGTGATTGTGCCCCTGTACTTGGCACTTGTGAGGCTGCACCTTGAATCCTGTTTTCAGTTTTGGGCCCCTCATTACAAGAAAGATGTTGCATTGCTGGAACATGTCCAGAGGAGAGCAACAAAGCTGTTGAGGGGTCTGGAGCACAAGTCTTACGAGGAGCAGCTGAGGGAACTGGGGTTGTTTAGCTTGTAATAGAAGAGGCTGAGGGAAGAAGACCTTAGCGCTCTTTACATCTACCTGAAAGGAGGTTGTAGTGTGGTGGGGGTCGGTCTCTTCTCCTTGGTAACGGGCAATAGGACAAGGGGAAATGGCCTGAAGTTGCGCCAGGGCAAGTTTAGGTTAGACATTAGGAAAAATGTTTTCAATGAAAGGGTTGCCAAGCATTGGAAAGGTCTGCCCAGGGAAGTGGTGGAGTCCATCACTGGAGGTATTTAAAAGATGGGTAGACGAGGTGCTTAGGAACATGGTTTAGTGGTGGGATGGCAGTGTTATGTTAACAGTTGGACTTGATGATCTTAAAGGTCTTTTCCAACCTAAATGATTCCATGATTTCTATGATTCTATGTAATATGAATCTTTCCTTATTCAAGAAGATCACTGAAATAAGTTTTGACCAATGATTCATGGTCATGTTTAAAAATACTTTAGTAATTTACAGCCAGATTCACTGAGTATAAACAGTAAAGGGCACAGATAAGCTGGCTTTGACCAGGACTTTTGGAAGACATAGTGGAGAAAATAATGAGTTGTCATGGTCTGGTCACATTTCCCATAATCAGAAACCACACTGATGCTAAGAAGAAAAAGTCTACTTTACACAGATTAATAGAAGATAAAAACTTCATAGCCGCTCATATTCATTAGATTCCAACAAATATTACTAGGTTGTCATGTCTACTTGCCTGCATTAATATTTAATAGGTCTTCTTTCTAGAACCTATCCTAGCAACTGGTATATTTTTCTTTTGGGGAGATCATATTGACAAAGCAGAGACATAGACAGATATATTTACTGAGAATATGTAATTTAAGGGTGAACATTTCTAAGTGAAAAGATGTCTTCAAAATCTTTTCAGAGCTCCATTAGTATGAAATGGGCATTGGTATAATCCTTGAGGGATGATATTTTAATTTTGATTGGAACAGGAAATGCAATTTAATGATGTCTCTAAGGACAGAACATTTGGGCTCCAGGCAGAAACATAAAGAACTTACTTAGGGATTTTTGAATGCATGAACTACAGAGGCAATACATTCTGTTCTTGTTCCCTCTGGACTTATGTCTTTGATAAAAGTATACTTATTGCATAGATGTAGAAGGATAAAGACTATAGACATCACCTGCTGTTCTCCTGCTCTGTGTTCATGTACTACTTTGCCTTCATAGAAACAATCACTTTACCAGAGGGACAGGTTTTTTTAAATTATTACCAGTTTTGAAATTTTACCTATTAGGGATTTAAATCTTATGATTTTTTAAACTACTGTTTGCCGTGATATCTGAAATCTCCTTTAATTCTCTGGTACAAATACATTGCAATTGTTTTATTTTGCTAAAATCTTAATTTCTCAGGTACAAAGAACACTTGGACCAGCTAATGTGAGTGGCCATCTTAATACACAAAAATTCTTGCCTATTATTTAGCTATTAATGAGATCTCAGGTTCTTTTTTGCATGTATCCATTTTTTATTTAATTTTCTTTTTAAACCAAAATAAGATTTATTTTCTCAACTATTTTGAATCATATACTTCCCCATTAAGAGCTGACCACCAAGAAAGCATCATGCCAGTTTTTGTTACCCTGGTATTTAATCTTTTTAATATAGATGTATATTTATATGACCATAATTTGTGCTGGAGTAGAAGTTGCACAAAAATACAATTCAAATGTTTGAAAATTTTATATAATTTTTTATTTAGAGCCACAAAGACTGCAGGCATAGAGCTTGCATGTTTAGATACTTTTTTTTAGTTTTGAATGAAGCAGTTTTGACATTTATCTTGGTTGTCATCCTGCCAAGGGCAATCTATTTTGTTTAATATCTTGCTGAAGAATAGAATGACAACAAGTATTGGAATCAAGTATTAGACATGATACATACTGTAGTATTCCTCAGGCAACATTAATGAACCAATAATGTTGTGGAGTACAAAGTTTAAGATGAATTTTCTTTAGAATATATAATGATTATTTTTTTGGCCATTTCCAATAACCATTCAAGAAATGATGATAAGGGTGTTTTCTGAGCCTTCACAAGACTGCAGTTCCACAAAGAAGTACTCCTCAGAGAGTGCTTGCATACAAATCATCATCATCTGAAGACAGAATATGCTCAATATGTGTTTAGAACTGAGAATCTCGGTATAACTGTGAAGCACTGAATTGCTGGACATTTATTCCTTGGAATTCATAGTAGTTATTTCTTGAATAAGGATGTGTTTTGGAGGACTGTGGTTAGTGAGTTAATGACATAAGCAAACCACTCAGAAAGAGGCATTTTTTAGCACTGCTGAAATGTTGTAAGTGGCAAATGAAATAAGTATGAAAATTATTTTTTCGAACACATAAAAAATTTTTTAATTTTGCTGTAAATAGTAAAATGCTAGTGTCATGTAGGTACTGTAACATCCTTTAAAGCAAGCACAAGGACTGACAACTTATTTGCTTGACTAGCCTTTACTTAATTTTTTTTTCTCCCCAGATCTGTGTGCTGCTGCTTGGAAGCCTGTGCTGTTATATACTGGTGAATAGCTATGGTAACAGGCCCCTATTTTACTGAGTGCCTTAGGATCCAACAGAGGGAATAGTGTCTGCTGAAGTAGACTAATATTCCTTGGAAGATCCCTCCCCTTTTTTTCCCCCACAGACTCTCACAGCCCTAGTTTCTGAACTATGTCCAAAGGTCTCCCCTGAGCCTTCAAAACGCCCAGGAAAACGATGGCAGCTGAGTCCCAAAGTACTAACATTATTTCTTGATCCTTCATTAAAACTATCATTGATTGTTGTCTTCCCTAAAGAAGAAGTAACTGCAAAACACCTGGATTAAGTCCACTGCAAGTGCACTAGGTTTCATCTTAGTCTTTGTAAGGAATGACCCTTTGGAGTACCTGCCTCACAGGTGTCACTACAGGCACATCAGTAGTACTCATTCATCTCCTGCAGAGGAGTGATTTATCTCCTGCTGTGCGTGATTCTGACCAGATATTCACAGAATGTTCTGATGTTATTAAAAGTATAAAAGAAGAAAGAAAAACAGAAAAAAAGAAAAAAAAAAAAAAGAAAAAAAGAGAGTAAAGCAGAGAGTCTCTATATGGACAAATATTGTGCCCTTAACAATTAAACACAACTTTAACATAATTTCTGCAGCATCTAGACTAAAACTGGAGACTGAATGTGTTTCCAAGCATTGTAGTTTCATGTACTTTCAAGATAAAGAATCAGTCCAGAAAGTATAACTTTCTGTTGGCTAGTAATGTTGCATACAGAAAGGATTTGTCTTAAATAGCACTTTAATTATCAGAGGTGAATAGAAGTTCAAATGCACAAATATACCTCATATTCCATATACAAAAGTTTCCTGTGCCTCTAAATCCACATCCAGTTTGTCCAGAGCATGTTTTCCTAAGTCTCATATACTGGAATCCAAGAACCTCAGGGAAACCCATAAATCATTTGGGAGAAACAAAGCTGTAGGCAAAGGCAAATTATTTAACAGTATTTCAGAATGATAAATATGAGGACATTATTGAAAATGACATATGTAGTAACTAGGATCTTCCAAACACATAGAAAGAAACCTCCCTGGTTGAGTCTAAGAAATAATGTATATCTTAATGGATGAATTCAGGATATAGAAGGTGACTGTTTCAGAATGGGACCACAAACGCCAGAATACACAATGAGGTACAATCTAAAAGAAATACTCCACTCAGGAGCATGCCTTATATAGGGGTGACAGTATATGAACTCCAGGTAGATATGGAGTTTTGATTGTTGCAGTTTCCACTCCAAGGTCTCTCCCTGTGGTTAGGTATCTTCTTGCTTCCCTTACACTTTTTTTCAGGCAGTTTCCTTCTTCATGTCTAAAGTCTCCAATTCCTTCCTTACTGTTTAATTCAGCTCATGGTTATTCTTCTATTTAACATGTTCAGTTTGTGTTTTCAATCCGCATACACATCTTTACGCTTGCATTCTTCTCTTAACAGGTAAAGTGGTGTTATCCAGATTATTTTCCAAGGGTGGGCCCTGCAGGTGCCAATATACTGGTGGAAGGAATGTCTTGCCAATGGCCAAACATTTTCCTGAAAATAGTCAGTTTCTTGTAAGAACTAGACAGGGAATATTTCTTGCAAAGAAATTGCACAACTTCTATGGCTATGGATGTAGAAAACCTGTTTTCAACCTTTTTCCTTGCCTTCTGAGAAAAGTGACCAGGCAGCAGGGAGTTGTTTATTTCTTAGCAGATGGGAGATCTTTGAGGCAGCTTCACTTTGTATAAAACAAATCTTTTTTGAAAGAAAAAGATATTTCACAGAATTTCCTGCCCAGCAACACCTGCTCACAGGTGGCAGACTTTTGTATTAAACAGTCTAGTGCAATAAATTTTGGCTACATTTTTGTAACATGGTCCTTATTTATGTCACAGCAGTCAGCTCTCCTGATGAAGATAGGTCTACTCATAAAGCGTATGTATCATACATACCTGTAATGAGCTAGGTATGATAAGCATCTGACAGTAGAATGGACTGACTGTCCAGAATATGGGAGTCTCAAAGAATACATGCAAATAATTGTTACATCTCTGCTTCCCTTGTTCCAACTTCCCTTACTGAAATAAGTACCAACTATGAAGGCTCAGTGCTATCCGTAAGCATTCCCTAAGTAAAGCATCAGTTTTATTTTAGTTTGGGGTAACTTTGTTGAGTGGGTCAGTTTGCTAATAGCCTTCATACAGAGCAGATCTAAAAGAAAAAAAATAAATCTAAAATGAAACCGAATATGAAAATGTTCACGGCTTCAAATACTGTCGATGTAAAGGCTTTGACTTCATAAACACAAGTGTGCACATAGAAGAAACTAAATGGAAGATCAGTAACAGCATCCAGGAGCAGAACAGGAAGACCGCCTTAGGCAGCACTGATGTATGGCCAAGTGGGAAAAGTAATTAAATTAATAAATTTCATTTAGAATGCTAATGAAGAGTCAGGAGGGGAAAGCAAGCCTGTTTGCACAAACAGAACTTTTCTTGAATCTCCGTTTCACCAGAAAAAAAACCAAAACTGATGGCACCATCACATTTATTTCTTTTGAGACCCCAGTGTTTGTTTACAGGCTTGGGTTCTTTTTCTAACTTTATAGTTATTGCTCAGTTTAGTTTGGTATTGGTCCTAAATATACGCATCTGATTTCACAATGTATGTACCAATGAGAACTAGGCTGCTGATTTCAACTCAGTAGGGCTACGTATATACTGAAGGCAAAATATATTGAATTGTATTTATGAAGATGGCTGTGCCATTATTGTTTGGAAATAAATCAGTACTAATTGCTTTTTCATATTCAGCTTTCCTACAATGACACCTAGATGCCAGGTTTTATTATTCTTCTGATTTATTATTCTTGTAATATAACTCTAAAACTGTGTTTTTACATGCCAAATGAGAGAAAGGAGTATTAGAGGAATAACAATCAATTGCACTGATCATTACAACTTTCTTAACCTGCAAAAAAAACCCAACAGCATTTTAAACTGTCCTGCAACACAGTTGATGGTTATTCAGGAAGTACTGACTCCATCTCTCTTAATTATAGAAGTTTAAATAAGGTAAACTCTGAATCTAAGGTACCTAGATATAAAAAGAGGATGTGGAAATACTAGGCTGAAGAAAAACGCTTCTGGCTTTAGCTCTGTTGTATTTATACCATTGAATGTTCCTTTAATTTATTCTTTAAAATGTGCTCAATATTTTACCACAGCTGTAGAAGTAACTTGACTTCAGCTGTTCCAAATGCACACAAAAGCCTGCCAGGAATATAGCACCATTAAGTAGCATGTCACTCTATATGTACCGTCTTCAAGAAACCATTATGATGGGTTGACCTTGGCTGGATGCCAGGTGCCCACCAAAGCCACTCTATCACTCTCCCTGCCTCAGCTGGACAAGGCAGAGAAAAATATATCAAAAAGCTTGTGGGTCGAGATGAGGACAGGGAGAGATCACTCACCAATTACTGTCACAGGCAAAACAGACTCGACTTGGGGTAATCAGTTGAATTTGTTGCCAATCAAATCAGAGTAAGATAATGAGAAATAAAAACTGACTCTTAAAACACCTTCCCCCCACCCCTCACTTCCTCCCAGGTTTAACTTTACTCCCAATTTGTTTCTCTACCTCCTTCCGCCAAGTGGTGCAGGAGGACGGGGAATGGGGGTTGGGGTCAGTTCATCACAGGCTGTCTCTGCTGCTGCTTCCTCCTCAGGGGGAGGGCTCCTCACACTCTTCCCCTCCTCCAGCCTGGGGTCCCTCCCATGGCAGACAGTCCTCCATAAGTTTCTCCAGCACAGGTCTTTCCCACAGGCTGCAGTTCTTCATGGACTGCTCCAGCGTGGGTCCCTTCCACAGAGTGCAGTCCTTCAGGGACAAACTGCTCCAGCATGGGTCCCCCATGAGGTCACCAGCCCTGCCAAGAAACCTGCTCCAGCCTGGGCTCCTCTGTCCATAGGTCCCCAGGCCCTGCCAGGAGCCTGCTCCAGCATGGGCTTCCCACAGGGTCACAGCCTGCTTTGGGTGGATCCACCTGCTCTGGCATGGGGTCCTCCATGACTGCAGGTAGATAATCTGCTCCACCGTGGACCTCCCTGGGCTGCAGGGGCACAGCCTGCCCACCATGGGCTGCATCAGGGGCTGCAGGGGAGTCTCTGCTCCCGTGCCTGGAGCACCTCTTGCCCTGCTGCTGCACTGGCCTGGGGGTCTGCAGGGCTGCTCCTCTCACATGTTCTCACTCCTTTCTTCAGCTGCAAATTCACAGTTTTTTTTCTTCTTTTTTTCGCTTTTCTTAAATGTGTTATCACAGAGGGTTTGCCACTGCCACTGATAGACTCAGCCTTGGCCAGTGGTGGGGCCATCTTGGAACCAACTGCCACTGGCTCTATTGGATATAGGGAAAGCTTCTAGCAGCTTCTCACAGAAGCTTCCCCTGTAGCCCCCGCTGCTACCAAAATCTTGCCATGCAAAACCAGTACAACTATATACTTTTGGGTTTACAGTTAAGAGTTTAAATTTGGCAGAACCCACTACTCTGGTTTGTTGAGTATCAGGCCCTTGATGTAAATAAGAACAAGTTCTTGCTGTTGTTGGTCTCCCATCAAAATAACTTAATGCTACATAGAACATAGGTACATTAATCAAGATTAATTTTATTAAGTCATATTGGATTGTGGATTAAAATATCATTCTCTGTTGTAGGTCTTGACAAGCGTAAAGTACTTGTAAAGTACTTGTTGCTGTCAGTAAAATAATTGTTGCTATCAGTTATTTGCAAATTCACTTTACTGTGAGAATTAGGAATTTTTGCATATTTACAAATTATCTGCCAAGAAAATAGTTATTTTCCACCAGTGTCTTTGATTCTATCTAATCAGTTCCTTGTAAGGAAATGCCTTTTATTTTTCCAAGTCCTGTTGGGTAAAAAATGTCTCCGAAGTAATAAAATGTGAGCCCTGGGTTATTGCTGAACTTTATCGAGTGAAAAGCTTTTAATCAAGAATGCATTTTGCTCAGTTCTGTCAAGAGAGCAGCTACACACTAGCTGCAGCATGTAGCATACCTACTTTACATTTGGGCATATAAATCAAGTTTGGAATATAATTTACAGCCTATGTAGAAATGAGTTCTTGTCTTTTGCCCACATGGATGAATGTTGGCTATCTTGTGAATCTGTTTTTTGTCTCTGGAAGACTCTCAGAGTCACCACCTGATTTTGCCTTTTTTAAAACTAACATATCCTGGCAATAATGCACAGCTAGAAAACCATGTCTAGGTTGAACATGAAAGAAAAGAACATTTCCTTTTTTGGATCTATTACATCTTCACAGTCACCGGGAGATTTGGAAGCAGGAGTCACTGCACTAGAGCCCCAAATAATGCACCATCTTGATGGTGGAGGACAAGCATGTTCTATTTTACCAAATTGTTACAAGTGCCTTTAGCAATTCTCAACAACATAAATCCCGAATAGGTATTTTTGTTGCTGGCTATAGGAAGCAAAATGATCATAATCACAATGGCTTCATTGATCTGAATGTCAGTAATATTTTGATGACAGTGGATACCAAAACATCTCGTACCTATACTGAATAAAGTAGGTAAGAAGACTACTTCAGACAAGAATCCATACTGACTACCTGTAAGCCACAGGCAGCTGTTAACAAAGAGCTCTAAAAGGCTCATGCATCTCTTGTCTCAGTCAAATGCATACCTTACAGATTGTTTAAGGGGTGTTTTTCTTTTTTTTTTTTTTTTTTAAAGTGTTTTTAAGCAGTCTGACAGTGCCATTAATACTGAATTATATTGTGTGCAGTTGCAAGGTATTTCTTAAATGCACTACTCCACTAACCTAGGACATCATATTTCTGTTAAAAAGTGTATATTTTGTGTTAAAAACCCATTATGTTCTTACATAAATCTTTTGGTGTAATAACAATGGTTATCTTTTCTTTGGCTTTGAGCCCTTAATTTCTCTAACAGATTATTAATAGAACTGCAAAATCATATACCTCTACAGAGAAAAAAAAATGAAAGCATAGTGTGTTGGTGACTTTGCAGTAAGTGTACAATGGAGCTATAATAAAATCTGTCACATCAGTCTGCAGCCAAGATACGTTGTATTATCACTGCAATAAGAAAAGAGGCAAAGACAGTGCTATGATGTGAGAGCACAAAAATCAGCCTGTGTTTTCAGACAGTGTACTCTTTTTGAAATATCATCTCAAATAAGTGATCCATGGAGTATTTTCTGGTGGTTTGTGCAATGTTATCTCATTATAAGATGCTGGCATGCTTCCTGGATTTCAGCTGCTGAACTGCATTTTAAGATAGCTTAAGCAATGTAGAATACTTGCTTAATATTTCTTTTCATGTTAAAAATTGCCTAGCCATTTTGAAGTTGCAAATAGGAAAAGGAGTGTGCATCAGGTAGTCTCCCTTTTGGGATCTGAACTGTCAAAAAGATCACTTGCAGTTCACAACTACTGTATTTATAGCACATAAACTTTTTCTTTCTTATTTTTAAAAAAAATATTCACCACATCCATTTTGATGTCTTCTTTATGAAGTGGTCTATTCCACCAAAATGAAAGTGTTTAAAACGCTTTTCTTCTCCCTGAGTACAGAAGCTTCAGAAGAGGTTATTGGCAAAATGCTTTAAGAAATAAATTACCTGGATCACTATGTAATAGCCATCAGACTTGTTAACAGGATGAATGATTCATCCCAATACACACCATTTCTATCAGTTTATGAGTACGCTTTGGAAAGAGTTCTTACTGACTTCTAATTCTATAGTTGTTGCAGTAGAGGTTTTTTCCCAGATACAGTGTTAACTATTCTTGGGAGCTAGGAACTTCTGCACCTGAATTTTAGCTCTGTTAGTGGTTATGTCATTTATTTTGAAAGTCATCATGCAGAAGCTTAGCTGGCAAGATATAATATGACTGCAGCCTTTTGGCCACTGAGCACTGGTCATAGTATATTTTCAGCCCAAACAGTTTTGTTCCTTTGGATTCTGTGTGGTCACTATGTCTCCTGGAGTAATGTTCATCCCAAAGTTCGAGTATTTACAGAATGCAACTATTCCTTATGGCAAGGTGTTGGAACACTGCACCTAAATTCAATTTTCCCCAATGTTCTAGTGCTTTCAGGCCAGGGCAAAGTACAACTTCATCCACTTACAAGGACACTGAACCAGAATGTTGGAAGTGAGCTGTTTTCAGTTCTTGCTGTTAAAATAGTCAACAAACCTCATAATGATACCGTGGGGTTTAAAATAATGTTAAGTGATAGAAAGAGAATTTGTTTTCCTTTCTTATTTATTAGTAGATGCATTTCAGTGAAGAATATTGCTTTTCTGCATCTTACTACAACCTAAACCATATAATTCTGGAATTTAATATTTAGCAGGAATAAAATAAAAGCAATGGCATTGTATCTGTCTTGCTTTAGGACCAAGCACAGTGCCTGTAAATTAATAAAAAGAGGCTAGTCATCCTATTGAGAGCTCTGAACATCTCTCTTAATGTACTAGATGACATGCTATATGCCAGGCAGGGAGGAGATGTGGCATAGGGAGGTTGAGGGCATATGAAAGAGAAGCTTGGCTTCTTCCAGATGTTGTCACAGTGAATCAGGTAGCTGGTCCTGACTTTGGAATCAAATGGCCTTCATTCCCATTATTTTTACATTTTTTCAGCAAACTAAGCAGAACAGGCATTAGTTCAGATTATTTTACTTAATGTTTGATCTTTTTAATCCAGATGTGTTTATTTTAGGTTTTGGGTTGCTTTCAGTGTAGCAGGCAGCCACGACAGCTTAGATAAAATCCAAACCATCTGTTAAATCTCTGCTTAAAAAGCCATAGATTAAAAAGCAACTAACAGTAATTCAGAAAAATACAGGTCTGGCCCTCTAAATGACATGATAATCTGTGTAGGTTTAAGTGTGTATAGTTTTTATTGGTTTTGTTGAAACCTTGAGAGAAAAACATGTTGTTCATATTCTTCATCCATGGTTTAAATTCTGCCTCCACTGAATCAGCTTTCACATACAGATTCTATGATTCCACAGGTTATTTTATTTTAGTTGAACTTCATGCTCTCCATTTGGTTTCCTGCCTAGTTCCCTGAGGAAACAAGGCCTATGAAATTGTATTTAGCTGCCACCATGCCTCACTTTTTGAACGCTTGGCCACCATCAGCCAAACCTGACATAAGGCAAGGGGCTCGATGATGTGAAGTTTCCAAGGTCCGTAGAGAGGGAAATGTGACATTCGCGTTGCTGCCCAAAGGTATAGCTCAGCTTAGTCCTGGGGTGCAGCTGAGACGCAGTGTGTGGTGCAGCCACCTTGCCAGGAAGGCAAGGAAGGAGGTGGGAGAAAGGAGAAAAATGACAGGCATCCTTTGGAAACTACCTATTGCTTGTTTCTCTACACAGAAATCAACTTGCTCCCTAGCATCCCAGATTCTGAAGGTTGCAGTGTGACTATGGTTCAAATGGTGCAACCCAAACGAAATAAACACGGCAGAATACCAATATGTTTTGTCAATACAAATTAACCTATGCCACATTTTAAAATTAATTTAATTAGTTTAATTAATTAAATTAATTAATTACAGTACCTAGCCTCTTTTTATTCACTGAAGACACTACAGTTTCAACATTAATAGTAGGTAGAGAAAATCCTGGCAAACAAGTCAAATTCTTTTGTCCCATAAGCAAACAAAACAATTGCCAAAATTGTGTGATGCTATTGTACACTCTTTAAACTACCATATCAAAACACCACAGTATTTAGATGGAAATGAAGGCAGATTTGACTCTTCAGTGAGAACATCCTTACCAGCTTATTTCATTACCTATTTCTATTCTTTTAAAAGAAAAAATCAGTGCACATAAAAATAATAATAAAATGTATTTAAGTTTCATACGATTTCTTGTATGAAAATATCATAAGAAAAAGGCTAGGTGGGTAGGAAACGAGAAGGGTAATGAGGACGGCAAGTTATTTATATGGTAATTTTCCTTATCTGAAGTATATTTTAATGTAATGAGCATTTGTAAACAGTGACTTGAGATCAGTTCAGAGATACTGAATTATACAAAGTATCACACCCCAAATTATCCTAAATTATACTTGGAGTAGCACTGAGGACCACAGAGATAAACTGATAGTTTTTTGTGTAACTTAGGGCACAATTTAATCTATTTTTCTGTAGCAGGAGTATTCATTATAACACAATTTTCCATAAATCATGTTGGACTTGCAGGCTACATTTATCTGATAGATACAAAATCCCACAGAAAATGGGCTATATTCTCTGAATTACTGCTGAGCTACAGTGGTATGGGAAAAGAAAATAAACAACATTCTGCAAGAGCTTTTCACATGGTAAATGACAGAAATGTATGAGGCATAAAAAAAGCATTCTGACCAAACAAACAGGGTCATATAGCTTCTAGACTTCAAGTAGCAACCGATGCAAGATTCAGGGTTACAGATAGCACAGTTAGCTCCAAGGGGGGAGAGAAAAAGGAGGATGATGAACGCTGTCTTCTCATGTTTGTGCTGTATTAAGTATTTGAAGGTATTTAATCATAATGTTGCAATGCCAATGTATTGAGGAACCCTTTGCCATCGCAAAGTCTTTGCAGCTCTAGGAAACTGTGTCAGATATCAGAAATGTATCCCAGACATTGTAGTCAGAGTGTCACTGGTTTGCATCAAATTAGATGCCAAAAGTATTCTAGAGGAAACTTGTGCCTAAGTTAATTTGCTGCCAAAACTAAGTTTAACTGAAAATCCTTTGATCAATGTTATTGAACTAACTCAGCATCTGAAATGAACACTTTGTTTCTTTCAGTGTTCTGTGAGAAAATAAAATCGTACAGCATGAAATAGAAGTGCCAGAAGAAAACTGTAAAATTGTAAAGTGTTGCTTCCAGCAGTACAAGTAGTACAATATAAATACAAAAGTGCATTCATTCACATTGGTAACAGAGAGATTGGGCTCTCAAAATGCAGTTGAGCTTTAGCTTACTGAGAATTGCTTGGCCTGTACAGCCACAACTGGCAAGTCTGCATGTACCAGTATCCACAAGGAATGCTGTTGCCTTGGGAAGCCAACATGATGCTGTTTTTCAAATGAGTGACACATTCTGTTACATGAGTAGCTCATGTCCTTCTGTCATGACTGACATCTGCATCAGCTTCCCTCAGTGAGAAAGGGGAAAAAGGAAAAAATGCCTCTGGTACCTTAAAAAATGAGGGCTCTTTACCATGTGGATTAACTTGATCAACAGGAAGGCCTCATGATGACAATGGTAAATTTGTGTGACGACAGCCAGGGGAATACCAGTTTTATTTTCATGTACATGATGCCTGCTTCTGTGTGCATGTTCATTTTGGCGAGCTATTTGTTACTCGGATAGTCATTAAAGGAGATACACAGGCAAGGGAAGGAAAAAAAGAGATTAAGCTTAACCAAGCAGAAACAGGTAAATTGCAGTTTGGCTACAAGACAGGTAAAGATGGATTTTTTTTTCCTTTTTTGATTTTAAATCTAAGATCTATGATAGTTCATTACAAGTCCTCTAACCTAGGATATAGGAGAAAAAATTACTGACAAACGATGTCAATGAGGGTTTGTGTGGGGCATGGACTTCATCTGTTCCAACCCTAGCCTGGAAAGTACATGGCAACAAAAAGCAGAAGCACTGAGCTGTCAGGTGTAATCTAGGTTAAGTCCAGACATGGTGCAGAGATGCTACAGTTCTGGAGCCCTGTTGAGACTTGGGGATTATTAGTTCAGATGTAATTCTTGAGTTAATGTGCATTTCCTTATTCTAGATCTGATCTGACATGGCATTGCTGTGATCTGTGTGGATTTGCTAGATTGGGATTCTGCAAGATCAAGTACTGAATCTGCAGCAAGTGGTCCATCACTTGGCTTGCAAAATAGTCAAGGGCAAGAATACTAATGCATGTTTGCATAAAGAATGGAATAAAACAGCAAGCGTAGGTAAGATAGTTTACATACAAAACTCACTTGTTTATATTTTTTTTCTCTGAGGAGTGTGAACCTTTTGGCCAATACTCACACTTTTTATTTTAAAAAGTTGCTACTGTGCCTCCACATTCCAACTGCCATTCACTGCATTTTCAGGGAAAACTTTTGTAAATGCTATGTCCTTGGGGACTGCAATGTATTACAGATAAAACTGGGTGAAAATAATCCAGACACCAATGAAGATAGTTGGGGACAACGGTCATGGATTGCTTTCTCAAGGAGAAACTGAAAAGCAGATCTGTCATTTCAAAGGTTTGTACTCCAGATTCTGGAAGGAACAGCCTCAGAAGGGTTATCCTACCTTTTAGGAAGAGAGATACCCAGGATCTGATTGTTTTGTTGGATTATTAGGAGATTATATTCATTAAGACATGGCAGTTTTATTTACTAACATAATTACAAGCAGAACAAGGTATCTGGGGAAAAAAATGAACCAAGGAGGAGTATATACAGCTACATTATTCAATAGCCACATTTGCAATTTTCAGATTAATTTATTTTTAATATAAATACATTGATTTCTGAACTCTGAGTAGAATCCTTATTTTGTGGAGTATTTACAGGTCTTGATGCAACCATGCAGCTGTTAAGAAATTACCAAGCTCACAAATTTTGTCAGAAATTAGCAAAGGAAGCCAAAGCTTTGTCTGCTTAGAAAGCTTAGGAAAAAAGTTTAACTTAGTCTATGAACTATTTAAAAATGGCTACGTTCTACAAAAGCCTTGAAAAATTATTTACCATTTCAGTAGAGGTGGTTTCATAATTTTAACTAAACAAATAGGCTTCTTTTAAATTCTATTTCAATACTTACAAACTGATAAATAGAAACCAAGATATACAAGAACTGCCTCCTTCAAATGGAAGAATTACTTTCATGACAGCCATCATTGCAAAATAACACCGAAAAAAATGGTTTATGGTTAGAAACAATATTTGTTGATTCTTATTCTATGATAAATTAACAATCCCTAGTTGACCTGTAGCAACAAAACAATGCTTCAAATTGTTCCTCAAATTGAGAAAATTGCAAAATATCTTTTTAAAGTCCTGAAAAAGTGGCTAAAATTTTCTCCTTTTTGGCTCTCCCTTTTGCCTTGCTCCACATACATTATACCCACCCTTTCTGCTCTTCTAGCAATGAGGGTTTTGCAAGCAAATCCCTGAGGGTATATTTTCATAAGATGACTTGTGCTAAATTAACTGCTCTTCTCCACTGAAAGATGCATGACCTCTTTCCTTCTCTCCTACCTGCCCACCTTACTTTACCCTTTCTCTCTGTAGCACTTATCTGATCACATGATAATTCGATTCAGCTGCCCAGAAGAGCAGAAAACTAACTTGGCAAGCAAGAAAGAAAAGGAAACATTCTCTGTTGGGCTGGTTATTTTAGCTCACTATGTGATCAGAAGAGTAACGGAGGCAGTCTCCTCCCATGTCCCCCGCAACTCACTTGAGACCCCACCAGCTTTCTTCTGGTGAAGACTGTGTCCTTATATTTAACATTGCATATATAATCAGTTCTTGTCCTTTACTTGTATCAGCACTGAATTAGTTTTCTGTTCTTTCCCAGCTGGTATTGTGACACGTAATTCTTCTCTCACACACTTTGCTCTTTATTTATTTAACATACTCCTGTCTTAGCAAATCCTTGTCAGTGCTTTCCTTATGTTTGGTTTCCAACAGTTTTATATCTTGGTATTATTTAAAACATTAATATTTAGTCTGAAGAGATAGTAAAATGTGTCTGAGCATATATTATGAATAAATCCATTGAAGGTTTACAAAATTTCTGGCTATAACACAAGTTTAGATTAATATTAAATAAATCAAAGGCTGATTCATTTTCAAAAAAGACAACTGCCAAACGGACAGAAGAGCTTGTGTTAGAAATTTTGCAAAACTTTTTGAAAAAGAAAAGAAGAGCAAAATACGATACAACTTGCTGTTATGATACAAAGCAGTTTTTTTTTTTTTTTTTTTTTAAAAAGCAATAACAGTGCAGTAGTGGATTACTAAGCTTTCCAAAGACTCCAGCTTTGGCTTCATCATTGAACTAACAAACGTTCATCTAATACTGTCCAGCAAATAATTTCTTTTACAGGTCTGAACATATTTTTTGGTTTTGATACAGGAGTAGAGTCTCTTTGAAATCCAGGCTTAAGTTGTTTGTGCCAGACAGAGGTGAACAGGGATTGCCAACCACAGTGAGTGATGCTGTGGACTGTGCAGGCCTGCAAGCAGCAATGAGAAAATGCCATTGGGCCCCAGCACATCCTCAATTTTCTGGCACCACAACGTGCAGTCCACCATCCCATCTCCATACCCATGGGGCCCTGTCAGCCCTGGAGGCATGGGTGGCACACAGCCAGGCCTTAACTTGATGAGGAGAAAAAAGCTTTCCTCGGCACTGAGAGTGAGGAGGCACATTTTTCTGGCCTTGTAATCTACAGCTGGTTGCCAGCCAGCTGTTTGGAGTTCCGTTGTGTTGCCTGGGTTGCAGGCACAGCCAAATTTGTCTTTCTTCATGTCTTGCTTTGCATGGGCTGGGAGCAGCAAAACTCTGCCACAGCGTTTTGGAGAGCTGACTTCAAGGGATAAGACTGGCAGATCTCCTAGCTGTTGGGATTTTTGGTATATAATCTTTCTCAGAAGTCTGCCTCTTTCTTCATTTTTGTGGTGAGAGGGGAAGTAACTGATTAAAAAATAATGTGTAGGTAAAAACCAGGAAACCACACACCTACATAAATTTCTATACCCTTATTCATAAGTAAGTGATACTACAGAGTAACCAAAGCTGTGAAATCTACCAGGCTTGATTCACTTAAAATCCCACATGTGAAAGAAAATATCTCATATTATTTTTAGGAAAATGTTTCTATTTATTTTAAGAAACACTTTATATCTTGAGATTCATATCTTAAAGACATACAGGAATGGCTAAACTGGTGGGCTTTGCAACCTGAAAAAACAATCCTTGGACGACAAGCTGAAGTTATTCTTGCAGAAATACTTCTAGTTTTACCACTTTGGGGAACACATCTGTTTCTGCCTTAGGAACTTAAATATGCAGCACTTTTTAAAACAGAGTTGTACAGATGCGTTGTGCTTGTGGATGAAAAAGCAGAGGTAGAAAAAAATTCTTGGGATTAAAAATACTGAAGGCAGCTGTATTTCTAGTTCTCGTAGAAGAAATCTAAGTTCTCATCACACATGGTGAACGGAGAGCTGCTTGACTGTGGAAAACTGGATTGTGTCAAACTAAAAGCAATTCTTTGGTTAGGTGGATTGACTGAATAAGTTTCTTGGAGCTTTCTAAGTAACTAAATTTTCAGCTCATTAGCCAAACAAGCCCAACAGTAATTCTAGTATGTATTTCTGATTGACTTAAATTTAACCAATATTTGTTTGACTTCAAGCAAAACATTTACAGATAGAATTTTAAAAAAAGCTCAATTACAAAATTTATTGCAGTGTATGTTATAGGTTCTATAGATATACTCAAGAAGCTAAGTTGAAATTGAACTTGCAATTTAAGTTTGTGCATATTTTAATTCCTGAATGTTATCTTAGTAGTAATATTTGTCATGGTTGGGTTTTGTGTGCAGTCTTCTTATTACTGTGACTGTTCATCCTTGAACTAAATTTCAGTTCACTCCCAAACTAACTGGTTACCCATGTTGTCACTCTCTGCTTTTCATGCTGAGAGATTAGTATCTTAAATATTTTTAAAAATAACTTTTCTCATACCTATAGCTCTTGTCTTCACTCCTTTCGATTTGGCAATAGCTTCTTGCACCAAACCATTCAGATTCTCACATTAATACAGCAAGTTAAACAGTGGCAATGACTTATTGAAAAAGAACTGTACGGAATATTAATTTAGGGTTTAAGTTACATTGAGCTCCTTTGGTTTCATGTTTCTACAAAAATGTCTCTGATTTTCTGCCTACAAACTACGTTCAGAGAATCCTTTTCCATGGACATCTTATTGACTACCAGCTATAAGAATTCAGAGTAAAATAATGTGATGTATAAAAAGCTGAAACAGCCTGGGACAGTGTGCTAATATAACAAGATAATGGATAACATTTATTAAGTAGATTATATGTACCAATTCCATATCAGGGGTCTGATTTTGGTGGCCCAGAAAGCTGTCTTCCCTTTTATATCCTAACATTTTTCTGAGCTTCTGCTTGTGGTTCTCCTTTCTTTTAATTTCTTTATGGGTGGGTGGTTGTTTGGCTGGGTTTTTTTGTTTTGTTATCCTTGATATTAACAAGTCTGTTCAGTTTAGAACCATCTACAGATTTGACTGAAACAGCTTTCTGCATCCAGGTTTATTTAACGTCTCCATTAATGCCCTGCAAGGGGATTAAGCTGTTTCAATCAAGTCTGTGACACTCAGTATTCCAGCTTTAGTCTTTATCCTTGTTTATCATTTTTTATGGCCACCACAAATGTTATAAGGAAGTAAATATTTTGTGCAGTCAGAACAATTGAATAGAAAGCACAGCATGTTTCTGTCGTGGCTGAATAAATTATATGACTGAGATGGGTTGATACTGGCTGGATGCCAGGTACCCACCAAAACTGCTCTATCACTCCCCTCTTAAACAGGACAGGGGAGAGAAAGTGCAATGAAAGGCTCGTGGATTGAGATAAGGACAGGGAGAGATCATTTGGGCAGTTACTGTCACAGGCAAAACACACTCAACTTGGGGAAATCAGTTTAATTTATTACCAATCAAATCAGAGCAGGAGAGGATAAAAAAAAACCCCAAACTGAATCTTAAAACACCTTTCCCCTAACCCTCACTTCTTCCTGGGCTTAACTTTACTCCCAGTTTTCTCTCCCTCCTCCCCCCAAGCAGTGCAGGAGGATGGCAGAGTTAGTTCTAGAAAAATATATCTTCCCCCTCAAATGCCACCACTGTAACCACTGAAAATTCTTTTTTTTTGGTTGTCTTAGGTTGAGTGTCACTGTAAATCCTTGTGGTATTTAGGCAAATATAACATTAATCTCAGCACTGTCATATATGTCTGTAGAGCTACAAGCACTGTGAACTACATTATTCATGACAGTCTACTGGGAGATGGTCTAACATGTTTTTTAATGAAGTCCTTTACAAAATCTACTGCAAAATGATTGTGATGTCAGCCAATCTATCTAAGCAGGTCTGCCCAAAATCAACCAACCCCCTTGAATAACTTACCTAGACTACCATGCTGTGACATAGCGATTAAAGAGATATTACCTCCTAACTTCCATAACCTTATTACTAAGGTGAGTAAAATTTTCATAAGTTGAACCTGAGAAAGACATGTTCGTTTTCACATACTCATGTGCATGTAACTACATGGGACAGTTTTATCCAAGAAAACAAAAAGGGTAATGCCCATAGTAATTTCATCTTTGCTCATACTGAACTCTCTGATGGCCTGGGAAAGGAGACTGCTTTGTGCAAGGTAAGTGAACATGTCACAAGATCTTCATTCAAAGGTTTTCAATGATGACACTTAAATAAAATAATATTTCTGATGATGGGCCTTACACAGAAGATCTATTCTGGTGAATCTCAAGTATATTAATTGCTTGTGATGTATCTCCTATTCTTTAGATAGACTAAAATATCTGAAAGGAGTGGATTAAAGTGTGTATGTCTGTAAATAAATTTGGTTGTAAGAAGATTTCTTTGGCTTTGAACAACAGAAATCTGAAAGAAATCAGACCACTGGAAGTGTTTCCTGAGTTTGTTAAGAAGAGATGCAGTCTCTTCATATTCTGCCTGAACAACAGGTTCAGTTGTATCAGCGGTAGAAGTGAAAATGCAGCAAACTCAAACCTTGGCCTCTTTGTTATTCTGTAAAGCTTTCCAGTTCCTTTGTTCTTGTGAAGTGGCTAGAATTATGTGAAAGCTTTAACTGAATCCCCTTTCCTGTTTATAGTGAGTTAGGAAACTCAGTTGTTAGCCCAGAGTAGTTAATTCTGGAAGTTTACTTGGAAGATTGTGCTTCGGAGAGAAGGAAAGGAAGCTCTGATGAAACCTCAGTAGTTGTGCAGAAATTTCTAATGCATGTATACTATCCGTTATTGTGAACTTGCAAAACTGCTTTGTGTATGAGGTTCTCCTTTCCAAAAATAACTCAAGAAATTGGAGATGTTGGTCATCAATATAAGATATAAACTGAGTTTCATAAACAGCCGAACAACCTGCATTCTGCCCTGTAGTCTTGTTGTCCCTTCATACAAGCCAGAAACTCCTATAAATAAATTGACAAAGACTTGACTCAAAATATAACACAGCTGTATGTATTTTTACACATTCTGTTTTAAAGAGATATGAAAGAAAGGAATTGCTTATATTTTCAGGGTCAGTTAAAAAGTAGAACTTCCTAAGAGAAAATCTAGCGTATTACAGTCCATTTATTGTGATTTAACTTTTTGTATAAGGGAAGAGAACGCAATATTTTCAATAGATTTAACACATTAATTCAGAATCTTTGCTTAATCTCCTGAAACGTGGCCCAGTCTTTTCTGGACATTCATCTTTCTGGTAAGGAAAAAAGGGCTTTTCCTCAGACTGCAGAACAGGCAGAAGAAAACCCCATTGTTTCAGTGTGAGACTGTAAGGTACATTACAATAATAATGAGAAAAATGTTGTGAACTGATCAGTTCTCTACAGTGCTATTGATCTAGCAAAACAAAAATTAACACAGCACAGTTTACTCACCAGACCAGAGATAGCAAAATACAGAACACTGAGTTTCATTAAGTTCATAGCAGACACGAAAACTCCAATATTAATTTAAGAAAAAGTAAAAATATAGAAAGTGAAAATAGCTTCATAGCGTGCAGTTTGTGTTGCTTAATGCTAGTGTTCATAGCAATGAGGGTAGGTATGAAAACTTTAATGAGTACAATGGAAAGAACATATGAATTCTCCTTCTAGTACTATGTGATTTCCCTGGGGTTGAGGTACCTTGCTGGGTAAGGGTGCAATTGTAAAGATGTCCAGCACATATAGGTATGGAAAGGCTTGAGCAGAGAAGGGAAGAAGGAATGGGTCTCAGAATTAAGTCACGGAGCTGTGCAGACATCTCAGCTTCTCAGTGAATAAAGAGCCCTGGTGATATCTGTGTTCTCATTAATCAGGCTGTGTTTATCCCCTTGGAGGAAACAGGTCGAATGTTCCCATCATAAGAAGCTTAACAGAAAAACACATTAAGTGAACCGCATAGGGGAAATCAAGACTCCCAACACCAATCGGTTCAAATAAATTAGTGTTTGCAAACTGAAGTAAAGAGAAGTGGGCCACTACTGTTTGCATTTCAGCAAAACACCTATTCCATTCCACGATCCCGGAGGCTGAATAAAAGCTCTTTATTCAGAGAGGCCCTGAGGCTGACTCTAGTCTTTTACAGTTGTAGACCTACATGGAAAAGGCCGATGGTTCCTTCGAGGCACATTTCAAAGAAATTCAGGATTCATGCACACAAACCTTATTATTTAAAGTGCAAGTACTGCTCTGAAAGTCATTGCATAAGAATAGCACAGAGTAAGAGTACTTCATATTTATTATTTCAAAGCATACTGTATATTGAATATCAACAGTGTCTAAGTAATCAAAATACCTTCCTATGACCATTTATCTAAGATGCTACGTTTCCTGTCTTCCTCTGTAAGAAATGTGCAAGTGGAATTAATTAAAAATTTTATTGATGAAATATATACCAAGAAAATACTCTAGCAAGCTCTTCTAATATTTTATTGACATTACTAAACAAAAAGACTGAAAGGTAACAACATCTTTCTATTTCTCCTCCCCTGGAAAAAAAGCAAGTGTGAATATTTATCAAGAACAAATTAATGCATCATTTCAAGGTACTTTTTGATAGATCTCCTATTTTTTTTTTGCATTTGCATTTTCTCCCTCTTGTGTACAGTGCTATGCTCCATAGGCTGATCAACAGTCCCTGCACCCTTAACATCCCTAGAGAGTTCACGCAGAGCGTAATGAGTGCAAAGATTGGTTTAGGGTAGGGTATTGAATTCACCAAAATGCTTCAGAATCTGTGGATACCAAACTTGGGGTAGCTGAACTTCAGTTATCGAACTGTATAGGTCATTCAAGATGCCTGATAAGGACCTGGCTGTGTACATGTGGTGGTGGTAGGTAAACAACTTTCACAGCTGGGTGTTAAGTACTGATTATTCTCTCAAAACCTCATGCCTGCAGTTTTTTGAGAGGAGATTTCTAAAAAACAGAAGTGAAAGAATTTGATTTTATTATGCTTTGTGTACACATGAGACCACACTGAAATGTTAAATCTGTTGACTTGGAAATTTGAGCTGACATAGATCTTCCTGTTCAGAACATTTGATTGTAGAGAAAAGCTCAGATTTTTTTTTTTTTGGTCAAAGATGTACAAAAAAAAAAGTGTGAGACACAAATATTCATGTATCAATGTGTATTTGGGACTCAAGAAGAATGAAAAGGAAGTAAGGAGGGTGGTTAGAATATGGGTGTAGCTATTAACTTATTTTATCTTCTCTGTAAAAACTGATGATGAGACTAGCTTAATTTGAGCCACCATTAGAATGTAATATGATCTCTCATGAGATTTGCCCTAATAAACACCATAATGTGTTGTCTGCCTGGAGACATTGTTTCCCTCAGCTTATTCTGCTTTGAGTTTGTATTATGTAAAAAGAAATTATGAATAGCAATTTTGCAGTTTAAAAGCTCACAAAGCTGTTGTGTCAAAACGCAGCTGCCCCATGTAATCTGACATCTTTGGTCAGCTTGCATCAATTGCAAGCATCTTTTTCCATAAAAAAGTGAAAATATAAATGTGCATTGGCAAATACAGAAATGGCTGATGGAGGGAACAACAGTTCCCAGGCAAATTACCACAACACACAGCAAACAGTGCTGGCATTTCAGAAAAGGTGACAAAATCCATATTAGACAAGGTCTCATGGCATTTTGACATGGCTGATACAAAGCAGCAAGGGGCAACACTGGCTGCCAATTTTTATTTCATTATTTTTCTCAAAAAATTCTTAGACACATAATTCTGTATCTCTTCAAAACAATAAATAAAAAAAAAAAAAAGCCTGTGTTTGATTTTCTGCCTTTATTTATTTATTTACTTACTTAGTTCCCGCTAACATCATGCTTTAGGAAGTTAGCAATCTGGCTGTAGAAGTAAGCCCTTTTATTTGCTTAAATCTGGCAGGGGTACAGGGGTAACTTGTAGTTCACTAGTTTTATGTGAAAAAGTCTCTAGATCACTTTCTAGCTGCTAATGTACTGTGCCACATTGATCAAAGACTAGTAAGTAGCGGACAAAATTAATCATCAGTTTTCTCTTGACATAAGGTAGATGCAGGTGACTGTTTAACAATGACAAGTAAATAAAACCTGATCCAAAACCAAATGAAATGGATTGAGACATTCTCACAGAATGCAATGAACTCCACCTGAAACATTACAACTTCTGAATAACCTTTGTCTGTGTGGATTCTCTGCATCAATTAAAAAAACTGGCAAAGAAGAGTTATTGAACACCCTTTGTCTGAGTGTGAATCCTGCAAAAGCCTAAGTTTAGCAAAAAAGGAGGCATGATTAGCTTGATCTCAACAAACACCATGTAAGTGGTAAAGAATGCACTATGAAATTTGCCTGGAATAAATCTCATGTATTTTTCTAAGTTAGAATGTAATATATATCTTCATAAAGATGTGAAACTAATTCTGAAACTAAGCAATGTGAGAAAGCTATTCATTCAAGTAATTAAAAGAATTCTATCTGTGGTACTAATACGGTTAAGTATCATAAATACATACTGGCATATTATATATAAAATAATACTTTATATCAGTGATGTAAATAAAATAATAAAATTGAAATCAGTGGGCTGGCAGAGGGCAAGATCTTGGGAGGGGACACAGCCAAGACACCTGACCCAAACCAACCAAAAGGTTATTCCATATCTTATGACGCTGGCTTACATGTAAAAGCTAAGGGGAAGGAGGAGGAAGGGGAAGCATTTACAGGGGAGATAGAAAGTCCCTTGGGAGAAAGACCTAAAGGGCAAAGGAGCCCAAGAAGGCTGGAGGCTCCTCAAGAAGGAAATCCTGGAGGCACAAGAGCAGGCCTTCCCCATGTGTCAAAAGATGAGCTGGCAGGGAAGAAAACTGACCTGGCTGAACAGAGAGCTTTGGATGGATCTCAGAAAGAAGAGGAAAGTCTATGAACTTTGGAAGAAGGGGCAGGCATCTCAGGAGGACTACAAGGATGTTGTGAGGTCATGCAGAGAGAAAATCAGAAGGGCTAAAGCCCAACTAGAACTTAAATTGGCCAATTCTGTGAAAGATAATAAAAAATGTTTCTCTAAATATATTAACAACAAAAGGAGAGCCAAGGAGAATCTTCATCCTTTACTGGATACAGAGGGAACTGTAGTGACAAAAGTTGAGGATAAGGCTAAGGTACTTAATGCCTTCTTTTCTTCAGTCTTTAACAGCACAGTCATCTGTTCTCCAGGTACCCAGCCCCCAATCCAGAAGGCAGGGATGGGGAGCAGAACTACGGGCCTGTCAGTCTGACCTCGGTGCCCAGGAAGGTCATGGAGCAGATCATCTTGAGTGCCATCACACATCATCTTGAGTCAATGACAACCAGAAGATCAGGCCCCCTCAGAATGGGTTTATGAAAGGCAGATCCTGCTTGACTAACCTGATCTCCTTCTATGACAAGGTGACCCACTTAGTGGACGAGGGAAAGGCTGTGGATGTTGTCCACCTGGACTTTAGTAAAGCCTTTGACACCATTTCCCACAGCATAATGCTTGAGAAATTGGCTGCCCATGGCCTAGACCAGCATAATCTTTGCTGGATGAAAAACTGGCTGGATGGCTGGGCCCAAAGAGTTGTGGTGAATGAAACTAAATCCAGCTGGAAGCCAGTCACAAGTGGTGTAGTGAGGTTGGTATTGATGTCTTCTCCCAGGTAACAAGTGATAGGACGAGAGGAAATAATCTCAAGTTGTGCCAGGGGAGGTTTAGATTGGATATTAGGAAAAATTTCTTTACTGAAAGGGGCATCTGGAATGGTCTACACAGGGACACGGTCAAGTCCCCATCCCTGGAGGTATTTAAAAGATGGGTAGACGGGATGCTTAGAGACATGGTTTAATAGTGGACAGGTACAGATGGACTCGATGATCTTAAAGGTCTTTTCCAAACAAATGATTCTATGATTCTATAATTCTATGATTCGTCTTTTATAACATTTTACCTTACAGAACAACGGCTATGCCTCCCAGGTAACAAGTGATAGGACGAGAGGAAATAATCTCAAGTTGTGCCAGGGGAGGTTTAGATTGGATATTAGGAAAAATTTCTTTACTGAAAGGGGCATCTGGAATGGTCTACACAGGGACACGGTCAAGTCCCCATCCCTGGAGGTATTTAAAAGATGGGTAGACGGGATGCTTAGAGACATGGTTTAATAGTGGACAGGTACAGATGGACTCGATGATCTTAAAGGTCTTTTCCAAACAAATGATTCTATGATTCTATAATTCTATGATTCGTCTTTTTTTATATCTTGACCCACTAGTTTTGGGTTTTTTTCCATCTTATTTTCTCCCCACTCCATCCTGCTGAAGAGGGGAATGATAGAGCAGCTTGGTGGCACCTGGTGTCCAGGCCAGGTCAAACCATCATATCTTCCTTCTTCTTACAAAAAAATAAATACATGGAAAGTAAAAACTATTATTATTTAGTGAAACTACCTGTTATTAAGCCCCCCAATTTTTTACTCATAACTAGAGTAGCACAGTTTAGAAATTCTTGTTTTACTACCTTTTTGAAACTGGATGTGTTTATAATTGCTGTGAAGTGGTTTCATGCAGAAGATATTTGGTAATTTTACTCTATTCTATTTTAAACTTTGTATGCTTCCTGGTAATCGTTACCCTTATAAACACCCACATCATTACCATTCTGAGAAACGCAGTATTTTTTATGTCAGGAAGGAGTTCTCAGTATTAAACATTTTCATATATGTGATTGGCAAATGACAAGGAAGGAAAATTATTCATTCTGCTATTCTGACTATACAGGAAAATACCTTTACTCATTCATGAAATGGAGAAGATTTCTCTGGGAGGTGCAAAATCCTTTCCTGGTTCCTGCAATCTTCTATCAGAAACCCAGAAAGCATGTTAGAATGACATGAATAAAAACAGTTGTAGAAAGTTGAGGGAAAGATTATTAGCTTGTGAATGTACAGATAAAACGAGAGGAAAAATATGAAGTGATAGTAGAACAAAAAGTAAAGTTCAAAGAAAATAACCTATTCCTGTTAGGTTTCAAATTCAGCAATGAAGCAAAAGAAACTTTAGGAAAGTTAAACACTGGCCATGTTATTAATAAGAATACTGTAACCTCCCTTAAATTTTATTACAGTTTATTAAAGCAATTGGTATGTCTCCAATCAATTCCTGAGTTCTTTTTTTCCAGCAACAGCTCTAGTTTTTAAGGGACAATGCATGGATAACGAAATAGGTCATACATCAAGATATGCTACATAAGAATATTATCTATGGTTTATGGAGCAATTTATATCTTTTTATGTGCATTTACTTATTTTTCCTTAGTAGTTGACAGAGATAATGAAGCTAAATAACATTTTTCTTTTAGACATGAGTACTCAACAATTTTGTGCTTAGTTTTAGTGGGTGACAGATAAAGGTGGAGTTTGGCCAAGATTTTGGATACCATCCTTGAGTTCAAAGAGACTTGGCTAATTATTTTATTATTGACCCTATTGTTATTAAATATTTGCTACTTCCAATCAAAGTTTGAAGACCCAAATTGTGCACACAGAAAGAAGAAAAATAATATGGATGGTGATGTATCGCTTGGAACTTGGCTCTCACCTTAGAATTAATCTGTTTGCAGTTACCTTATGCCTAAAGTTATCATTTTTTCACAGAAAACAGGGAAACTTGTTATATCTGTGTCAAGCTTGAGCTGCTCACTGTCATGTTTAAAATGAAACACAATCATGAAGTAAGACTACTGATTAGGAAACTGGAGTTCAGTCAAGTCTGGAACCTTACCTTTTAATTCCTCGACACAATAGAGACATTTTGACTCAGGCTGGTTACAATTCACTTCTAATAAACTTGTTCAAAAATTGCAACCATGGAATGTTTTGATAGAATTGTTTGCCTTCATTTGCATGCATCATCGGATAGTAAAGTATTTATGTTGGGTAATAAGCAAAACATGTGACTTGCAGAATAGATAACCATTTATTTTGAAAATAATATTTACAAGGTTAAAAATCTGTTTTCTTTCAACAGTCTTGTTTCTTGGATTGCTTAACACATTCCAGGATTAATTCTCATTATACTAATTGCTTGATAAGTACGTTAGGTTCCTTCGAATTTGCTTTTACTTTTACATTGTTATTAATTTTTATACTCTGTTATAATTTGCCAAATTCAGTCTGATGTTAAAAATAATTTATGAGAGTTTACATAGAAATTTGTGTCATGAAGTACAGAACAATTACCCATTGTTTTTGACTGTGGAATGCATGCTTTCAAATCCTTGTCAGTTCAAAAAATAAAAAAAATAAAAAAAAAATCATGGCAATTAATTCAGACCTGGAAGTCTAATAATGTACTTTCTTATATTGGTTCATAGAATCACAGATCATCCCAGGTGGGAAGGGACCTCAAAAGATCTTCCAGTCCAGGCTTTTGTGGGAAGGGAATCCTACATGAGATTACCTACCATCCTGTCTAACTGCATCTTGAAAATCTCCAGCAATGGGGATTTCACCATGTGTCTGGGGAGGTTGTTCCAGAGATCTTTCTTATATCAAGATGAAACCTCTCCCAGTGCAGCTTGTACTCATTGCTCCTTGTCTTCTCCATGTGGCTCCTTGTGAAGAGAGATTCTCTGTCTTCTTTGTAGCTGCCCTTTAAGTACTAGAATACCCTGATGAGGGCCCCCCTGAGCCTTCTCTTCTTCAGGGAGAAGAGATGTAACTGCTTTAGTCTTTCTTCACAGGGCAGGTTCTGCAGCCCTTTGACCAACTTTGTGTCCCTCCTTTGGACCCTCTCCAGTCTGCCCACATTGTTTTTGAACCATGGGGACTGGAACTGAACACAGTACTCCATGTGCAGCCTGACAAATGCTGAGTAGAGTGGGTTGATCACATCACTATCTCTGCTCGTAATGCTCCTGTGGATGCAGCCCAGGATCCGATTTGCCTTTGTTGCTGCAGCAGCACATTGCTTATTCATGTACAGCTTGTTGTTCACCAGGACCCCTTAAAGCAAGGCTGCTCTCCAGCCACACTGATTGTAATGAAAAATGAACAATATCAGTTGATGTTGGAACCTGTCAATTATTAAGGGCTTCTTTTATAGAATCATAGAATTGGTTAGGTTGGAAAAGAGCTTTAAAGTCAGCAAGTCCAACTGTTAACCTAACACTACCAAATCCACCACTAACCCATGTCCCTAAGTGCCACATCTACGTATCTTTTAAATACCTCCTGGTATCGTGAATCATCCATGCTTCTCTGGGCAGCCTGTTCCAATGCTTGACAACCCTTTTGGTGAAGAAATTTTCCCTAATATCCAGCCTAAACCTCCCTTGATGCAACTTGAGGCCATTTCCCCTCATCCTATCACTCGTTACTTGAAAAGAGACCAACACCTACCTCATTACAACCTCCTGTCAGGCAGTTGTAGAGGGCGATAAAGACTCCCCTGAGCCTTCTCTTCTCCAGGCTGAACAACCCCAGTTCCCTCAGCCGACCCTCACAGGACGTGTTATCTAGACCCTTCACCAGCTTTGTTGCTCTTCTCTGGACACACTCCAGCACCCCAATGTCTTTCTTGTAGTGAGGGGCCTAAAACTGAACACAGTACTGTGTGGCCTCACCAGCAGAGGGCAAAGTGAAAGTGAGATCATAGTGCTGGTTTGAGGGTTTTTTTCTTCAAAATGCAAATACGAAGATGGAAGAACCAGGTGACTACAGAAGCTTGCAGAGATCTGACACTGTCTTCATTTTGAAACATTACAAAATACAAGTTAGTGAACTTGGAAACAGCAGGTTAGGTTTTACAGGTAGGGGACTGGTCCTGTGACTGCTGCAATATAGCTGAGCAATATAAACCAAAATACAATGCTGATGTCATTAACAAAGTAGCATAAAACTAGACAACAGTTTGAAACTTTGAAATTTTGACTTAATAATAAAAGTTTCTTAGGATTTGTCAAAAGTGGTAGGGGATGCAAGCTAAGATTTCTTATAGTATGTGGTATTTGTTACTAAAATGGAAGCTAGAATCAAATACTGTAGGTCCATTGAAGCTAGTTAAGTTATACACAAAATTTTTTGAAACAGAACAAAAACTTTTGGAAAAAAGTCAGATTCTAGAATTTTATGCAAAAATGGAAAGTATTGCAGACAAAATTAATGAGTCACAAAGACGGATGGAATGGAGGCCAGTGCCAATTACCACTCTCCCAGTCTCCAGTGGTTTTTGACTCAACAACTCTTTGAAGTCCTTGAATTTTTTACTTTATTTTACTAGAACCAATGCAACATTTTTGGTCCCATTGTTTCCTGTAGCAAAGACTTTTTCAGCTGAACTATGTATTGTCTGACTTTTTACATTTGTTGTGAACCTTTTATCTGTGAGCTTTATTTAATGTCCTTCTATCTTGTATCAGAAGAATCAAAGAACAATCTTTCCATATTATCTTTGTGCCAGACATATTTCCTTTAGTTGTCTTTTGGGGGGGGCTGAAGTGTCTTATCTTGTTTAAAGCTTTTCATATAGAAGTTGCCTAACTAATTTAATCACCCTTGTTGTCCTCTGAACATTTTCTTGTTCTGTATATTTTTTGAAGGTGGAGAATGGTACCTAAGATTGATTTTTTCCAATTATATTTCTTTGGAAAAAAAAATACTAATATTCTGTTTTCCTTTATGATCATTCATGAGAAAATCTTAAGGTGAAAAGATGTATCTCTTAGTTGATTGAGCTCTTCGAAGCTGCATGTTCACTACTATATGCAGAGAAAAACAGCTGTTGTCCATTAAGAAGCTTTCTTCCGTTGCCTCCCATGGCATTTCTGGCATAACTTCATGCATAAAAGTTCTTTTACTTCTTCACAGAAGGATCATCTGTTGAGCTGACTGCTTTTGGTCCTCAGGCAAGTATTAAATTCCTCTGGAGTATAAACTCATCTTCTCCTAATGCTGCAAGCCTGGAGAACTTTGGGGAAGTCCAGGTACCCCAATTTTAATTCAGAGATATGGGAAAGCCTGTGGAAGAGTGTGATATATTATTGCCTTTTACATTAACTGGCACAATAAAGACAAGTGGTGGACAATTTGGAGTAAAGGACAGTTTATATAAACACCTTGCCAATTCCAAAACCTTTGTTCCTTGCTTTTCACAATTTGATTTGTTTCTTGAAATGTTGTGGGGGTTGATTTTTTTTTCCAGTTTAACTTTGTAAATCTTCATCTGGTATTTCAGACATTTCTCAGAAATATTTGAATAGCTTGTGTAATTAATCTCATAACCATGATAAACTTAGTCTCCACAAGACCTCCTTTAGTTATGAGAGTTCTCTCAGAGAACTCAGAGACTGCATCATGGTGCTCTCATTACTTCTCTTAATGAACAGTAACATTATTCCCTGGTTCCAAATAATACACTTGCATAATATGTTCTACAAAATTACATACTTTATCTTGTGTTTGTATCATTTTTAGTTGAAGTTTTTAAGGCCTCTGGAAAACACTTTGAGCACACTGTGACTCTACTTTTTATTTAGAAATGCCCCAAAGTTCAGTTAATTATCAGGATCTTCAGCTGTTGTGGTGTTCTGGAGGAAATTTGATATAGTTTTTAAAAAAAACTTTTATTTGTTTTTAAAACATTGTAAGGAAATGTCTATTAATATGACAAAATAGTAAAAAGTGGGCTTTCTATTTTGCTGATCTCTCCAAACTATTTCTTTCCAAAATCAGGAAATAAAAATTTAGTAGAGACTTAGATGATAGAGGGATTGGATATTTTTAAAATTCTGTTGTTTCTCACTTTTTGCTTATTACAATGAGGCAGAATTATATTATTATGTAAAAACTTCTATTCCACCCCAAGTCATCTATTGTTAGATCTCACTAAGGACTATGAACAAACAACCTAACGATGACATCATTCAAATTCACATATGAACTAATAGAAAATCTTCAAGGTTCAATGATACAATATGAAAAATTTTGTGTTCTTTGCCATCTGCCTTTTGTCATTGTTTGCTAATTATTTAAAATGTTGGGGTTTTTTGAAATAAAAAAATCTGGTTTTGTCTGGGATAGAGTTAATTTTCTTCATAACAGCTTGTATGGGACTATGTCTTGGATTTGTGCTGGAAACAGTGTTGATAACACAGGGATGATTTAGTTACTGCTGGGCAGGGCTTACACAGAGCCAAGGCCTTTTCTGCCTCTCACCCCACCCCACCAGCACGTGGGCTGGGGGTGCACAAGAAGCTGGGAGGGGACACAGCCAGGACAGCTGACCCCAACGGACCAAAGGGATATTCCACACCATATGACATCATGATCAGCATAGAAAGCTGGGGAAAGAAGAAGGAAGTGGGGGATGTTTGGAGTGATGGCATTTGTCTTCCCAAGTAACCATTATGTGTGATGGAGCCCTGCTGTCGTGGAGATGGCTGAGCACCTGCTTACTGGTGGGAAGGAATGAATGAATTCCTGGTTTTGCATTGCTTGCTTGGGCAGCTTTTGGCTTCCCTATTAAAGTGTCTTTATCTCAATCCACAAGTTTTCTCACTTTTATTCTTCCAATTCTCTCCCCCATCTCACCACAGGGGAGTGAACGAGTGGCTGTGTGGTGCTGAGTTGCCAGCCGGGGTTAAACCACAACAGTTGTGCTTAGTATTCTCTTCTGTTTGTGTGTATCAAGATTTAATTACAGGACAGCTTTCTGCATAGCAATCTGATTTTTTTTTAGTGGTGTTAGGAAGATTATTGATTTTTTTTCTAGTCTGTGGAGTGACATACTAAAAAAGCAATGACTCAGCTACTTTGTACAACAGACCTTCAGAATAAATTGCTGTAAGGTGGTCAAAGATTTCTTTTCAAAATCTTTTTACCCATTGAGTGCTGTCTAAATATTAAAATGAATGTTGGAGTCAGTATTCACACTCATAACCATTTTTCTCAGTTGACATAATTTCAATGTTTTTAATTTAAATAGCAAAAATCCCTAAAGATTTTTTGTAATATGAGTGATCAGGAGAAATCAACCTCTGTGGCCTAAAAATTATTTTTATTATGAATAAATTGTAGACAGGCATGAATTTGATATGAGAAATGCCTGAAGATGCTTTCCTTTGATAATGTTTAAGCAGCCAATTCTTTGTTAAATATTTTTAATTATGAAGAAACTTTAACAACTGTATAAAAGTTTGCAGTTTTGCTAGTGAGAAAGCATTCTGGGTTTTTTTTTCCAATTCTACTAGTTTTCCAACCTGTGATAGTTTCCTTTTCATAACTGCCTTCTATAAAATTACTGTAATGTTTTACAAGCCTCTCAGGATGATTTTCAGTAAGTTCACTGCTGAAAGAATGCAAAATATCTCGAATGAACATTTAAGACAAAGAATTTTCCTATTTCCCATCTTTTACATCAAGATTTTGTTCCAATATTTTTGTGGGTGCAATGCAGATATCATGGGTCAGAACTCGACAATGTTAAGGTGATGCCATCATTCAGGTGAAGTTGGAGGACCATAGAAGAAAAAAATCCTGCAAAGTAATAAGGAGATTATAGTTGTTTATTATTATAAACAACTAAAGTCAATAATGAAGTTCAATGTATGACAATTTCCCTGAAATTAAATGCACTTTTATTTTTCTTTATCTTTCTCTAATCTGAAAAACAACCACAACACTTGTGTCTCAGCTTCTTCCTGTAACTTCAGAAGTTTACTCTGTCTAGTTGTCAGCCTGAACTTATAAGAGGAAGACTCTTAGAATTAAGAGACGGATTTTATTAATTCTATTTGACAGTCTTGCAAGTGTATAATGAGAAATGGTAACTACTAGAGTAGTCAATAAATACAGACTGCAATCAGTGGAAAGCTCATTAGTCTTTGGTAACATGCCATTATGCTAAGAGACTGGGATCTTTGTGCCTGTTGCTTACCCTCTTGCAGGTGAATCTCAAATGCTCCCTGCAAATCATCTTCCTTTCCCTTATACACTGATTCAACATCTTCTGTTAATGTCACTGTAATCTGCTTTTAAAATGCCATTGTCCTCAGACTTCTATTTAGAAAAATATCTTTGAACACAATTAAGAAAACGTCAGGCAACCAAAGCAAGAATCAAGCACCTGGAGGCTGTGAGCTTGTAATTCAGACCACAGTAGGATCACAGCGTACACTCTCTTGTAATTCTTTTTCAGACATACAAAGGACAACAGCATAATCAGGAACAGTCAACAAGGCTTTAAGAAGACCATATGTGACCGGTCTGATTGTCTTCTGTGATTGGTTACATAGGCAGAAGGACAGTAAATGTAACATAACTTCAGTCAGGCTTTTGATACCATCTTCCGCAGCATTCTCATTTGAAAACTTGGGAGTAGAGGCTGGAGGAACAGACTGTTGGTAGGCTGAAATGTAGTTGGCCCACTAGGTTCAAAGGGTCATTATCAGCTCAGTAATCACTTAACTGGTTGGCAGCCAGTTGCAAGTGGGAGCACCTCAGAGGTCCACAGTACAACATGTTCAATATATTCAATAATGACCTGGATCATGTGTCAGAAGGAACTCCCAGAAAATTTATGACAACATCACAGAATCACAGAATCGTAAGGGTCGGAAGGGACCTCAGGAGATCATCTAGTCCAACCCCCCTGCTAAAGCAGGCTCACCTAGAGCATGCTACACAGGACTTCATCCAGGCGGACTTTGAGTATCTCCAGAGAAGGAGACTCCACAACCTCCCTGGGCAGCCTGTTCCAGTGCTCTGCCACCCTCAGAGTGAAGAAGTTCTTCCTCATATTCAACTGAAACCTCTCGTGTTTCAGTTTGCATCCATTGCCCCTAGTCCTGTCGCTGGACACCACTGCAAACAGACTGCTTCCGTCCTCTTGACTTCCGCCCTTAAGATATTTGTATGCGTTGATGAGATCCCCTCTCAGTCGCTGGGGGTGCAGCAGAGTTATGAGCTTCAGGAGGCTGGACCCAACCACTGACCAAGGCTGTGTTTTCACTGCGGGAGAAGACAGAGTCACCTCCACCTGGACAGATACCACCTAGCAGAGGCTGTTCTATCCTGTGCATGTAGGAAATGCAAGTCTTGCACATATTGGTGCTTTCTCCTCATATTTTCAGAGGTGCTTTTTCAGCTCCATAGTTTCTTGTTGCTGCCTTATGCTGTATTGTATCTATCTTTCCTCACGGATTCAATTACTCTGGGTTTTTACATTTAATTTGTGATATATTTGAAAAATATGGAAATGTCTATTGTGTTCATTTGCACCATCATATTTAATGTCATTGACTGAAGAAGGAGCTTCCACTTCATAATCTAACATATTCATTGGAGAAATTTAATGGAATTGCTGTCTATTTATCATTCCACGTTACGTTTAATGGCAAACTGCTACAGACTTAAATAATAGAGCAAATTTTATGTGTAAATATAATAATCCATAATTAATTAAGACTGAATACACTTCAACAGAAAAGTGTGGATGGATGGGAGGGAGAATCATAAGGAAACTATCATTTCTTCTCACAAAAAGCCACACTTTGTTTTTCATATTTTGGTCATTTAAATTCGTGACACAGAACAATCTCAGATTTTTACTCTTCCTTTTCATATGTTATGACTTCAGATGGTCAGTTCTCTTGTCTTGCTTGCTAGAAATAAAAGGGAAATAAATTTGGAGCCATAAAACTGTTATCTTCTATCTGAGTTCACATAAAGGAGAATAAAGCACCAATGACACTCCATCACTAGAAAATCAGTGATGGGAGGACTACTCCTTTTCAAAAAAGAACTATTTCACATTTTTTTTGTTCAATTACCTGAATTACAGTGTTGAGCAGTTACAGTTCAGATGCACAGAGTTCAGAGATAATCCCAAAAAGGCCAAATGATAAATATTGTGTTCACAATAATAAGCACTGAGTTGTTGCCTTCAATCTGACTGAAAAACTGCCTGAAATTCTAAACACTCCCTGAAAAACTCTCAAGACTTTTATGCTTGTTTCAGCTTCAATATTTGAAAGTAATCTAATAATTCACTCAGTAGAGAAATTTAAAGAGTGTAGATTTAAGTAGTGCAATTTCCTAAAGACAAAAAAACCCCCCATGCTCTTTTTTCAAGGCAGTATAGTCTGTGAGGATGTTGCATACAAAGCTACAGCTTTTCAGTCACAAAAAGTAGAGTTTTTGTTTAGTCCAGTATAAATATAAAAGGAAGCTCGATAGCATGACAATCTGAAAAATCTAGAAGCACAAGACAGTTTTTAAATAGACTCCATTTAAATACAAGGGTAAACTATTGGTTATGTGTGCTACAGTTCTTCTCTGGGTGTTGTTTTTCCAGCATGCCTTACATTCCTTCCAGGTAACTTGTACCCCAGGCCCATCTCCACTGTCTTTACTCTGAATTATTCCTCTGATACATTGTGACAGTGAGATCCGCTGCTTGGTTCTTGCTTATAAAATTAACATCTGGAAGTGGTTCAGTGCTTCCTTGGGATCACAGATCTCAGCCCCTTCTCTGCTGCCCTGACCCTTTTATACATCTTGTTCATAACGTTCATCACTGTGGATGACAGTCTGTGGATGAATCCCTGGGCTCTCCTTACCAGGATGTCTTGCTGTTGCCATTTCTCATCACATGATTAATTCTACCTGGTAAGTCACTTAAACCACTTTCTTTTCCCAGTTATTCTTTTACTGTGTGCATCTTATTATGGCGCAAAAAAAAAAAAATCTGATTTCCAACAGTGGGTTTTTTCTTGGTTTTTTGGTTTGCATAAGTCTGACCACACTTGTCTGACTAGTATCACTGGGACCTGCAGTTTGTACATTTAAAAGCACAAGTAAAAAACAGGCGCTATAAATCTCAGTTAGATGGTGAACATGTAGGGGTACATTGCTTTTACTTGCCCTTTGTATTGGTTCTACATTTGTAAAAGGCAGATTATTCCACACTTCTCTGTCCAGCTTTCAGAAAATTAATCTGTATCCAGGACAGGGTGTAGCACCACTGAAAAGTCATTAATTACTAGAAATTTTTCCTTCACACCAGGTTGGAATCGTCACTAACAAATGGGCCACAAATTGAAAAATGAGGAGTTAAAGTACTAATAGCTTTGTTGATTTTGTGACTTAATGAAGCAGAAGACCTATGAAAGCATAGTACAATTGTGCTTGATTATAATAATGAATAATAGAATATATTATACATGCAGGAGCACCATCTCAAACTTTTATGCAGATGGCCTGACTTTAGAGAACTTGAATTTATCATGTTAATAACTTGATATAACTTACATGGGGTTGATGCTGCATGTTTCTTCCTCTCTGAGTGTGAAAAGGAAGACTCACGGACATACTGACATTATACGAACCATGTTGCAGTGAACATGAGACCTTCTGGGGGAAAAGTGACAGAGGCGAGTGAATCTGTTTCTGGAAACACTGGAGACCTCTGGGAGAGAAACTGCCCCACAACTTCTCTGTAGCCTCTTAACCCTTTCTTTTCCTACAATATAATGTTTGTTTCATAGAATGTTTTGGTTTGGCCAACCTACTGCCTAGGATTCCCCTGCCCCGCCTAGAGAGGTGGACCCCATCTCTCCCTAACAGGTTGCAGTCGCCAAAGAACGTCCCATTGTCATAAAAGCCGAAACCCTCACGACGGCACCAGTCACGTAGCCATGAGTTTATGTACATGATGCGCCTGTATCTGGCCGCTCCCTTCCCTCGGACTGGTAAGATAGAGGAAAAGATAACCTGGGCCCCAATGCTTTTCACTTGTACCCCCAGGGCTCTAAAGTCTTCTTTGATTTTGCTCAGGTTTCTGCTTTCCGTATCATTTGTTCCTACGTGAAATAGTAGTAGAGGGTAGTAGTCCGTTCTCCTGATGAGCTGTGGCATCCTCTCAGCCACATCTCGAACCTTAGCTCCCGGAAGGCAACATACCTCACGTGACTCTCTGTCAGGTCGGCAGATAGGTCCCTCAGTACCCTTCAACAGAGAGTCACCTATTACGAGGACTCGTCGCTTCCGCTTACGGTACCCACTATGCGTTGCTGGTGCAGTTTCCCCCTGCAGGGGTCTTTGCAGACTTCGCTCCCGCGTGTCCTCAGCAGTTAAGGCATCGTATCTATTTCTGGTTGGGATGCTAGAGGATACAGGCTGATGTGGAGTCCTGCTTTTGTGAGTCACCAGGGTCCAAGGTGCCTCCTTCTCGGTGGAGTCCGCCACAGGAGCATGGTTCTGAAACCACCTATCTATCTCTGCCTCAGCAATAGGGAAAGTGCAGTGCTGGACCAGGTAACCCAGAGAAGCTGTAGGCTGTCCCTTACTGGAAGTTACAAAGACTCATTTCAACAAAACCATAGTTTAATTAATCTGTTACTTGGCTGTTACTCTCCTTCAGGTGGGATATTGGACTAGATGACATCCGAAAGCCCCAAGGAACATTTTTATGATCCTGAAATTCTATTACCTATGGATACTACAAGGTGGATTTTTCATTATTATAAGTCAGATTAACTTCCTCTATTAATGTGTTACTACAATCAATATAAAGTTCAACCTCAAATCACCACCTTCAAACAGCAGTGTGCTGCTTGTGAAATATTGCAAAACACTTTTCATTTTTTCATTGTGAAAAATGGTGAAGGGAAGGGCCAGAAAAATGGGGATATAATTTTGTGACTTGTTATTATGAAGTAACTGTAAAAAAATTTCATGCTGTAGATCAACTTCATTCATCCTAAAATCCCAGATCTAGCATATACTATTTAAATTATTATAAGATTTATTTTTGGCCACTTCATCTATTAACTAGTTTTAAAAAAGCACAGATATAAAGACCTATTTGGTCAAGCTGAAGACACACACACACACACACACACACCCCTCCCCCTTACAAACTAAATAGCAACAGCTTGTCTGATAAAGAGCAAAATGTGGTGAGGGAGAAATGTGAGCTAAATCACTAGAGGGTTTCTTAGTCACATTGAGTAGTAACTTACCTCTGACAATAGGTTTGAATGAGAATCCTTACAAAATTAATCATAGAATCATTTAATATGGAAAAGACCTTTAAGATCATCAAGTCCAACTGTTAACCTAACACTGTTCTCCCACCACTAAACCATGTCCTTAAACACCACGCCTACGTGTTCTTTAAATACCTCCAGGGATGGGGACTCAACCACTTCCCTGGGTGGCCCATTTCAATGCTTGACAACCATTTTGGTGAAGAAATTTTTCCTAATACCCAATATATTGAGGCCATTTCCTCTCATCCTATCTCTTGTTACTTGGGAGAAGAAACTGACACCCCACCTCACTACAACCTCTTTGCAGGTAGTTGTAGAGGGTGATAAGGTCTCCCCTCAGCCTCCTCTTCTCCAGGCTGAACAACCCCAGTTCACTTAGCTGCTCCTCACAGGACTTGTGCTCCAGACCCTTCGCCAGCATATTATGCTGCTTATTATTGCTAATACTGGCAAGGTCTGATCTGGTGTTTGCAGAGAGCTTCCATTGGTTTTCTGTTTGGTTTTGGATTTTTTTTCCAGAAAGGAAAGTGTTTATATGAAGTGACAGATTACATTTCCCAGACCCCACAATACAAATAAAAAGGGGAATTTTTCACCAGCCCTCTCTTCTTAGCTTTCTGATGATGGGATATGTAGTTGTAGTGCTTAGGGACATAACTTAGTGGTGGACTTGGCAGTGTTAGGTTAATGGTTGGACTCAGTGAGCTCGAAGGTCTTTTCCAACCTAAACAATCCTATGATTCTATGATTCCATGATTCTGTTTCTTCTACCTAACTGAAAATAATGACCCAGAGTGTTTTGGGTTTTTTTTCAGAGAGTAATTTTCAAGAGTAGGATTAACTCTTTTAAGTCTCAAGCAATAAAAACATTAGGTATATGGCTTGGTAACCAACTACATTATTTCAAGTAAAACAATACTTACTAGTAGGCTCAAACCCGCTGTCCCCTATTTTTCGTTTCAGCTCTTCTACTGAAATAATAGCAGAAGGATCAATCCTTTGCTCCAGCTATAAAATGATACTTCACATTGTCCCTTAAGCATTTGCATTTATGGAGAAGAGCAAAAGAAAGTCTAAAAAGAAAATCTTCAACAGCTTGAAAATTAAACTGCGATTTTCTATTCAAGTTACCAGTAAAGCATATTGCAGGAAGGAAATGAATATGTATTAAACATAGGACATTCTCTGTCCTCATGGAAATACTGACGGCTTCAGCAGTGGGTAATCTAACTATTTATTCATATCTCATGTACTTATAAAAGCAAAAATAAATGGAAAAAGATGACAATGCTTTCATAAAAGTATGTAATTCTGCTTATTAAGGAGGAGACTTCTTCTATAGCTAATTAGTGTTTATCAGAATAAACAGGTGCAGGTTTTGACATAAGCATCATGAATTTCACAATTATTCCATAATTATGTTTGGAAGCAAATGTAATATTTTATTATGTTAATTTATTTTTTCATTAAGTTTTTGACAGAACAAGGTCACGAATGTATTTTATGGTTTTCTATTATTTTCTGCTTGTATTACAGCCTCTATATTAAGAGGAATCTGTTTACCTTAACAGAACAAGTGTGCTGGCTAGAATACATTAACTGAGCATTAGGTTGTATTTCAAACTAATGGTTGAAATGGGGGGAAGTTGTCTATAACTATGCCAAATTTATCTTGTCAAGAAAACTTCTCATTTTTTTAGTCTTAGTTCTAATATATTATTATTATTATTGTTATTGTTGCTACTATTATTATTATTATTTTTTAACGTGGGCACTGATTGGATTGTGAAAGACAAATCATAGTGGAAATCAGGATTTTATAGTGTGTGGCCTTTGCTAAAAGAATGATATAGTATTGAATATTCAAAGCAATATATTAAGATGAACAATCTGTAAAGTCTAGACCAGGAGTAACATTTGTTTTAATAATTTGATTAAGAGCTGATTTTGTCAGGCTTTAGATTTAAATCAGTAAGTAATAAAGCAAGAAGTGACAGAGCTGAAGTGTTAGTTTCAGGCCTGCAACACTGTTGACTTTCAGCAACCTCTTTCTCAAAAACCTTGTAACACTACCAGCACCTATTCCAAATCATCCTTAGCTGATCTGCTTACTGCCTCCTGCGAAAACTCAGATACAGACTGCTTCAACACTTACGTGTAGCATTTATCCAGAAAAATCCATACTCCTAAATTACTTCATACTTTAAAATAATACAGGTTGAGGTTTTTTGTTTGGGTGGGGTTTTTGGGGGTGTTTGTTTGGGAGGGGGAACTGTTGATTTTTTTGGTGTTTTTTTGTTTGGGTTCTTTCATTTTGTTTTTCTAGTTTTTTTGTGGATTTTTTTTCTTTCTTTTTTTCTTTTTGGAATGATCCTAATTTCAAAAGGCAGAAAAAAGCAGACTTGTGTGATTTTGCTCAGTGGTATTCCTGTCATAATGGACTATGGTAAGAATAACAGTAAGACTGTCTTCCAGTCTGTATTACAAGGTGCTTTTGACTTGGTTCTGCTATTATAACTACAATTATTACTACTGCTACTACTGACATGCTAGTATTGAAAGTCATTAAGAAATGAATAATAGTTCCTATCTCTCTCCCTTAAACACTATTTTGAATTGACAAGGCTTTGAATCGACAGACCAGGATCTGCCTGAAGCCTTTCCTTTTCCTCCATTATTAAAATATATACAAAACATATACTTCGGGGAAATGATTACTGTAGTTTCAGTGCTTTTATTCTTTTTAATTAAGTGTAGGTATTAGTGCCAACAAGTAAATATGGATAATTTTAATTGCAAACTGTTTTGTTGACTGTTTCTTTTCTTCAGCCATGCTAATAAGATAACTAAATGTCAGTAGTCACTGTATAATCAGAAAAAATGACTAGAGAATTTGCCAATGTACACTCACAAAAATAAAAGTGTGCTTGTGTCTTCACAGTAAGAACATAAAACTCTCTCTGGCTGTCTGAGAAATCACAGTACACACTATTAAATACACACATTATGGGACATTTAAAAAAATTTACTTAGAACAGCATAAAGGAAGTCAAAATCTAGATGATTTTATCACAGATACTTTTGTCAGCAAAAGTAAGAAAGCAGTAAATATGGGGAAGAATTGGTGGCACAGCTTGAGTCACACTGAGAATTTAGTTTTACGGAACATTGGAATTCATTATGATATGAGAATTGGCATGCTCACAGGTGGAGGGAGGAAGGAACTTAACACTAGCATTAAAGCGGGAATTCAATCAACAACACATGTTTTATGCAGATGTGCATGTTTGTGTATACAGAAGTCTATATATACATACACATAAGTGTAAGCTTTAAATGCTGTACATGCTTATGGTATTGCAAGCCAATGAAGCTAATGTGGTTTAAGAGAACTTATTTTCTTGTTTCTGTCCAATGCGTGGTGTCTCAGTAAGTGAGCAAGATGCATTGGGTGTTCTCATTGAGAATAAATGTAGTATAATTAACACTTTTAAAAGTTGATTGAATCTCACTTGTATATTAAAATACCTGCTCATATCTCTATTTGGATAGCATAAAGTGACTGCAGACAGTAGTAATGGAGTTATGTTAGAAACTCATATTTTTTAATTGTGTTGATAATTTTAGCATCAAATAATCATGAATATATGTGTGCTCAAGAGAGTGCCAGCAATGCCAAGTGCTTCATTTAAAGCATTCTACCAGTTAGATCATTGATGGACTATTTCACTCCAAAACTGCTCTTTAACATTTTAAGAGAACATTATTGTTACAAAAAAAGTTCAGCTTAAAGAGAAATATGCTTCATGTAGGTAATAGGAAATAATTACCAAAGATGCTAAAAGTTTCTACATTGTATCTGACAAGAACTTACTGTATGCAGTAGAATCATAGAATCATAGAATGTTTTGGTTTGGAAGGGACCCCTAGAGGTCATCTAGTCCAACCCCCCTGCAGTGAGCAGGGACACCGCTAACTAGATCAGGTTGCTCAGAGCCCCGTCCAACCTGGCCTTGAATGTTTCCAGGGATGGGGCCTCTACTACCTCTCTGGGCAACCTGTTCCAGTGTTTCACTACCCTCAGTGTAAAGAATTTCTTCCTTATATCCCATCTAAACCTACCCTGGTTTAGTTTAAATCCATTACCCCTTGTCTTGTCACAGCTGGCCCTACTAAAAAGATTTTCCCCGTCTTTCCTATAGGCCCCTTTTAAGTACTGAAAGGCTGCAACCAGGTCTCCCCGCAGCCTGCCCTTCTCCAGGATGAACAACCCCAACTCTCGCAGCCTGTCCTCATAGGAGAGGTGCTCCAGCCCTCGGATCATTTTTGTGGCCCTCCTCTGGAC
>NW_009258966.1:215670-237986 GCF_000687185.1 Egretta garzetta | reverse complement strand
GTATATTTTATATATATATATATATATATACACATATATATATATATATATGTATGTGTATATGTATATGTGTGTATATATATATATATCAGTAGTATATTAACAATTTTAACAATGCAGGAAGATTACTTTCTCACCGAACTGGAAGTATATATATACACATATATATATATATATATGTATGTGTATATGTATATGTGTGTATATATATATATATCAGTAGTATATTAACAATTTTAACAATGCAGGAAGATTACTTTCTCACCGAACTGGAAGTTTCTTGTTGCTTAGAGGTCAGGAATCTTGATTCCTTTATATTCAAAATAGGAAAAGAATGAGTGAAACTGTACATATAGACGAAGGAAAACACATATTTTATATTACAAAGGAACTAATTCAAATAAAAATTAATAAAATGACATTAAAACATGAGTAGGATTTGTCAGTAGTGAAAGAAAAGCAGAAAATTACAGATGACAACTGGGAAATCTTCAATTTTTTGCATGAACAGATAGGCATGATTCAACAAAGAATAAGGGGAAAGAAATATGTCTAAAACCCCATTCTGTTCCACTAATAATTTTCCTGAAGTCAGAAAAAGTATATGTAACTAACTGGGAAAAAAAAGCAATATATATAATGATGTTGTAAAAGTCACACTGTTGAAAAATTTCATAAGCTATTGTGAAGATATCAGAGAAGAGTTTACTGTAGTTGCTACTATGTTGCTACTAAGGCTATTTGAAGTTATACTGTGGTAAAAAATTAATCATACCACTGGCATACACATGTTTTTGATAAAGATGACAAAACTGAAAAGAAAAATTTTAAAATTATTCAATAAGTATTTATGTCCTATATTTGGAATTAACCATACTGCTGTGAGGATTAAAAAGTAATCTGGAGATTTTTATTAAATAAGAAGGATGTTAAGCATTGTCTACAAACAGAAAATCTGAATAAATGGCCGTTGAAAGAGATAGCTGACAAAGTCTATGATTAATTTTCTCTAATCCTGGAACATGGAGGAAATGTGTGAAGTCTAGGTGAAAATTAATGCTATATTACCATTCAGAACATGCACGTTGACCAGGATAACTGCCAGCCAACTTTTATCCTAAAGGCTGGTGAATCATTTATGTATTTGGCAAGCTTAAACAGTAGGCACACTTGGGTAGACAAAAAAAAAGTAAAGTTGAAATTGTTCTGATCCATGACTAGGTATGTAGGAATAGAACTGAAAGCCAAAGTTTTTCTAATTTTTTGCTGTAATGACTTGTGAAATTAGGTATACGAGCTGTTGAAAAAGACACTGGATTTAGAAAAGCTAGTAAAACAATCAAACTGGAAGAAATTAACCACTTCTAGATATTGTGTCCAGTTTTGTGCCTCCAATACAGGAAAAACATTAATAACTGAAATGATGGCCACCGATGTGGTCAGGGCTGGAGCACTTGTCATGTGAGGAGAGGCTCTACAAGCAGATCAGCTTGTAGACTGATCTGAAAAATTGTCAACCCATAGGAGCCCTCTGTTTTGAAAGTATATTGGGTCTGGCTGATTTTCACCATAGAAACCTTTATAGTGCTGTGCTTTGTATTTGTAGCAAGAACGCTGTTGATAACACACTAATGTTTTGGCAACTGCTGAGCAGTGCTCACACAGCATCAGTTCTGTCTCTCCAACCCTTGTGAAGGCCAGTAGGCTGGGGGTGAGCAAAAGACTGGGAAGGGATGTAGCCAGGACAGCTGACCCAAGCTGACCAAAGGGATATTCTATATCACATGGTGTTGAGCTCAGAAAAAGAAACTAAGAGAAAAAGGGGGAAGGGAGCATTTGTTATTAAGGTGATTGTCTTCTGAAGTAACCACTACATGTATTGGGGCCCTGCTTCCTAGGAAGTGTCTAGACATCACCCGTAGAGAAATCATGAGAGTAGAGATTAAATCTTGTTGCTTTGCTTTGCTTCCGTGAGTAACCTTTGCCTTTCTTCATTAAACTGTCCCTATGTTGACCCTGTGTTTCTCATCTTATTTTCTCCTCCCTGTCCTGCTGAGGAGGAGGAGTGAGAGAGTGGCTTGGTGGGCACCTGGTGGCCTGCCAAGGTCAACCCACCACAGTCCTTTTTTTGATACCCAATGTGAGGCTGGAGACAATGGCAGGCCTTTACATTAGGTGTGCTATAGCTATAGTAGTTATTAATTGGCAGGCTTCTGTCTGGGTCAGAGTGTATTTGCTGCATTGCTCAGCCCTTTATTTTTTTAAGCTTGGGAACATGTTAATACAAACAATGTCTATGCACTTCGCCCTGGCATTGATGATCTTACCATGCTGGGGTAGCTATGTTGTGGAGAGGATGAGAGAATACACCTCCCTTTTCTCATCCAGGACTGATGTGGGTGGGTTTGTGGCACAGGCTCCTGAGGTCCTTGTTCAGTCTTACATAAGCTGTTTAATACTATCAACACTGTCAGTTTACTGTCAGGTTTGCGGAATCTGGTGTCATCCTGGTGTAAGAGGAGACAACTCTGGGGAAAGGTGATACTGAAACATGTCCTGAGGCAGCTGGTCCTTGGGTGGCAGAGTATGTGGAAGTATTTGAGTAGGTACTTAAGGCAGTTATCACCTGGGATTTTATACCCGAACAGGCACATTACCCTTGTGAATTTATGTACCACCAGGTAGAAGGGTGCCTTGCCTAGCCCATTGAAAACCAGCAGCTTCTAGCACTGGTTTGAGGCTTGGCCTGTGCCTATCGAGCCACAGTTCAGTACTATCAGAGCACTGTGGTTAAGACAGGGACCCAGACCACCTCTGAGGAAGCCGTGATTGAGACAGGTGTCCAAGCTACAACTAAGAACACTATGGTTGAGACAGGGACCCAAACCCCAACTACAGTAATCATCCTGGTAGTGAAAAAGAAGCAGTGGACGTGGAGGTTGTTGAGTCCATATCATTGGCTAATAAGGGAGAAGGAGGAGGAAGAATCTGATCAGGAAGTCAGTCCTTCAGCAAAGAAATGGGAGAAAGAAATGAAAGAAATGAAAGAAATTACCCAAGAGGAGGAAACTACCCAGTACCTGACCTTGAAAGAACTTCAGGACATGTGGCTGTTCCAATGCTGGGATAGTGGGGCCAACAGTCAGAAATTAGAATGTAAGGAAGCCCAACAGCTGGGATCCCTCCATAGGGACCAGGCAATTGACAGAGAAATTAGAAAAGAGGCAACAATTTACACTCTCTGGAGGCAGCTTCTGTCAAGCATGAAGGCAAGATATCCATTCAAGTGAGACCTTGTGAATTACCAAGGGAAGTGGACTAGCACTGAGAAAGAATCCAGTGTCTGGGAGAATTATCAGTCCTGAAAATCATCTACGGTGACCTAGATGACAAGTTCTCCGAAGATCTAGATGACAGCCTGTGCAGACAGGCTGTGTGGAGAAAGGTGGTCCAAAATGCACCAGCAACAGATTCCAAGCAGCTTGACAAAAATGTATTGCCCAGATACAGATACACCAGCTGTAGAGAAGGCAACTTCCTGGCTCTGAAATTTTGAAGAAAGTCTCTCTCCCTCTTTTTCCCCCAGAACAGCACCTTGGCTCTCAGGGACACCCCATGGAGCCCTGGAGAGAGGGAAAGGAAGCCCCAGGCACACACTGCATGGCACCCTCTAGTTTTTCCTGCACGACCAGGTAGACAACATGAGGAAGTGGGATGGTAAGCCTGCCTTTAAGCTGGAAGCCCATGTACACAAACTGAGGGGGAAGACAGCAGCTAAGAAGGAGTCATCCAAGAAGGTTGTTGGTTTAATTGCTTTCGAGATGTAAAAAGGCAATTGGTGATCCCCAGACTCAGAAGAAGAATCACTGAGATAACCTCTCTTGATTCTGGTGAAGGGATATCTGGTCTGGCAGTGTAAGGGTCTGGCAGTGAATACGCTGAACAGGAATAGGGTTTTTTTTCCTTTGACCAGGAGTAGGAAGGGGATGAACAGGTATAACAAACTGTGTGGGTTTGATGATCTGGCATATCAGATCCACTGAATTAAAAGGCTTTGTTGGACACCGGTGCACAGTATACCCTAATGCCATCAGAGCATAAGGGCATGGTACCCATCTGGGTTTCTGGAGTGACATGAGGATCTCAACAGTTGTCTCTGTTGGAGGCTGATGTGAGCTTAACGGAAGAGACAAAAGCACCTACTGTGACCAGACCAGAGGCCCCATGTATTCTTGGCATAGATAACCTCAGGAGAGGGTACTTCAAAGGCTCAAAGGTGTATCAGTTTAGTGTAGCCACCATGAATACAGAGAAGATTAAACAGCTGTCTACCATTTCTGACCTCTTGAAAGATCCCTCCATTGTGGGTTTGCTGTGGGATGAAGAACAGCTCCAGTGGCAACATCACACCAACCAAGACTCTCTGTTTCCCATCCATTTCCTGATTCATAAATTTGAAAGCCAAGAAATGATCAGCAAGGCTTTCTCACCCTTTAGTAGCCCCATATGGCCAGTGCAAAAGTCTGATGGAGGGTGGAGGTTAACAGTTGACTACTGTGACCTGAACAAAGCCATGCCACGGCTGAGTCCTTCTGTACCAGACATGCCAGAGCTCCAATATGGCAGGCAGCCAAGTGGTATACTGCAACTGATACTGTCAATGTGTTTTTCCCAATTCCTTTGACAGCTGAGTCGGAAGCACAAGCCTACCATTTGCCATGGAATAATCCAGTCTGTACTGGAATAAGATGATGCCCCTGAACATCTGCAATATATTAACATCATCATATGGGCAAACAAAGCAGAAGTGTTTAGAAGGGAAAAAGAATAATTCATTTTCTTCTGAAAGCTGGTTTCACCATAAAAAGAAGATGAGTCAAAGGACTTGTACAGGAAATCCAGTTCTTGGGAGCCAAATGGCAAGATGGTTTTTGTCACATCCCTACATGTATGATCTATAAGATAACATCTATGTCCCCTTGGTTCATAAAGATTCCAACAGATGTAACTATTTTTAATTACAAACTGTGAGTAGAATCATAGAATCATTAAGGTTGGAAAAGACCTCCAAGATCATCAAGTCCAACCACCATGCCTACTAAGCCATGTCCCGAAGTGCCACATCTACATGTTTTTTGAACACCTCCAGGGATGGTGACTCCACCACCTCTCTGTGAAGCTTGTTCCAATGCTTGACAACTTTTTCAGTACAGAAATTTTTCCTAATATCCAGTCAAAACCTCACGTAACACAACTTGAGGCCATTTCCTCTTGTCCTATCATTTGTTACTTGGGAGAAGAGACCAACAATCACCTCACTATAACCTCATTTCAGGTAGTTATACAGAGCGATAAGGTCTCCCTTCTTCAGACTAAACAATCCCAGTTCCCTCAGCTTCTCCTCATAAGACTTGTGCTCCTGACCCCTCCCCAGCTTTGTTGCTGTTTTTGGGATGTGCTCCAGCACCTCAATGCCTTTCTTGTAGTGAGGGCCCCAAAACTGAACACAGAATTCAAGGTGTGGCCTCACAGAGCTAAGTGCAGGGGAAGGATGACTGCCCTGCTCCTGCTGGGCACACTATTCCTGATACAAGCCAGGATGCTGTTGGCCCTCTTGGCCACCTGGGCGTACTGCTGTCTCGTGTTCAGCTGGCTGTTGACCAAAATCCTCAGGTCCTTTTCCTCTGAGAAATTTGCCAGCCACTCTTCCTCAAGCCTGTAGCATTGCATGGCGTTGTTGTGACCCAGCTGCAGGACTCGTTACTTGGCCTTGTTAAACCTCATACAGTTGGCCTTGGCCCATCGGTCCAGCCTGCACAGATCCCTCTGCAGAACCTTCCTACCCTTGAGCAGATTGACTCTCTTATCCGATTTGATGTCATATGCAAACTTACTGTGGGCGCACTCAATCCGCTCATCCAGACTGGCTCCAGAACTGAGCCCTGGGGAACACCACTTGTTACTGGCTGCCATCTGGGCTTAACTCCATTCACCAAAACTCTCTGGGCTAAGCTATCCAGCCAGTTTTTTCACTCAGCAAAGAGTACACCTGTCTAAGCCATGAGCCACCAGCTTCTCTAGGAGTGAGTGTCCATGTGGTACAGCAGGTCATTAACTGCTTCCTCCTGGATTATGGGGGGTTTATTCTGTTCTCTGTTCCTGTCTTCCAGTTCAGGGGGCTATATACCTTGGGAATGACTGGTCTGATCATTAAAGACTGAGGCAAAGAAAGCATTAAGTACCTCAGCCTTTTCCTCATCCTTGGTGGCAATGTTCACTGCTCCCCCCCACGACCTCTCCCACCCTCCCCCCCCGCATTCAATAAAGTCTGGAGATTCTCCTTGGCTCTCTTTTTGCTCTTAATGTATTTGTAAAAACATTTTTTGTTACCTCTTACAACAGTGGCCAGGTTGAGTTCTAGCTGGGCTTTTGCCTTTCTAATTTTCTCTCTGTGTGACCTAACAAGATCCCTGTACTTTTCTTGAGTTGCCTGCCCCTTCTTCCAAAAGTGGTAAACTCTTCTTTTTTTCCTGAGTCCCAGCAAAAGCTCCCTGTTCAGCCAAGCCAGTTGTCTTCCCCAACGGTTTGTCTTATGGCACATGGGAATGGCCTGCTCTTGCACCTCCAGGATTCCCTTCTTGAAGAGCAACCAGCCTTCTTGGGCAAGTTTGCCCTTTAGGGCAGCCTCACAAAGGACTCTCTCAAACAATGTCCTGAACAGGCCCAAGTCTGCCCTCCAGAAGTCTATGGTAGTGGCTTTGTTGACCTCCCTGCTTACTTCGCCAAGAATCTAGAACTCTATAATTTCATTGTCTTAAACCCAAGATGGCCTCCGACCACCACATCTCCCACCTTTCCCCTCATCCCACCTATAAGCACTTGACAGGACAGGCCACACAGCCTGGCTTGAGTAGATATTGACAATTCAGCTGTCTCTGTATTCCATGAGATATTTTTTAGGAAGCAGATTTCATTTCATAAATTAACCAGAAGGTGTGTAGTAGGTCACAGAATTACTTTTTAATCTCTTCCTGTTCTTTTGGGCTGGGATTTCAAAAGATCTAAAAGAATTAGGCTTCCAATTCTCATTGCCCTTTAGTGGAATATGGTCACATTAAAAAAAAGTCTGGAACACTTTTTCTGTGTAGGAGTTGGTTATTGTCCAAAATGAGATGTAAACTCAAATTATTCATTCAAACTGATTTGAAGACCCATCCTTAAATGGCTAAGTTCCAAGCACTTTTCAAGGGCAGTAAAGAAAATATGACGTTTTGCTGCTGTAGTTGTTTATTTTTAAATAGACGAGTTGAAACAGCTGAATTAAAAAATAACACCTGTGTTAATCAGTTTATAAATCTTCTGCTGTGACTTCTTTATGATCTGGCTTCAAAAATGTCATAGACTTCAGACTTTTGGCAGGATCTTAAAGGCTGCTATCCATTTATCTAAAAATTTAAAATAGTTTTCTTTTTCTTTTTTTTTTTTTTTTTTTTTTTTTGGAAACTGATTTCTGTGCCACAGAAATGAAGGTATTATATTAGGATGTTGCCTGGGATAGAGTTAATTTTCTTCATAACAGCTTGTATGGGACTATGTCTTGGATTTGTGCTGGAAACAGTGTTGATAACACAGGGATGATTTAGTTACTGCTGGGCAGGGCTTACACAGAGCCAAGGCCTTTTCTGCCTCTCACCCCACCCCACCAGCACGTGGGCTGGGGGTGCACAAGAAGCTGGGAGGGGACACAGCCAGGACAGCTGACCCCAACGGACCAAAGGGATATTCCACACCATATGACATCATGATCAGCATAGAAAGCTGGGGAAAGAAGAAGGAAGTGGGGGATGTTTGGAGTGATGGCATTTGTCTTCCCAAGTAACCATTATGTGTGATGGAGCCCTGCTGTCGTGGAGATGGCTGAGCACCTGCCTACTGGTGGGAAGGAATGAATGAATTCCTGGTTTTGCATTGCTTGCTTGGGCAGCTTTTGGCTTCCCTATTAAAGTGTCTTTATCTCAATCCACAAGTTTTCTCACTTTTATTCGTCCAATTCTCTCCCCCATCTCACCGGGGCCAGGGGCGGCAGGGCGTGAGTGACTGAGCAACTGTGCTTAGTTGCTGGCCAGGGTTAAAGCCCAACAAATGTATCTACAGAGAAGCACAGTGGCATGTGGAGAAGCAGACACACAAATCTGGGCAAGTTGGTTATGTTGCTTTCATAGCCTGAGATAGCACAATTTTTTTTTAACAGCACTTCATCACAAAGCAGCTTTAATGAATAGTCTAATAGTGTGGGTTTCAGTTATGTCTATTTCTTCCCTTATTCTCTGTAAGATTAGTTGTTATAAATGTGTTGAGACCTATTGACACTGGTTATACAGACTAAGCTATGACAGATGCAAGAAAGAGAGCTGGGGAGCAATTCTGTGTGTATAAACAATGCATCAGGTGATGTCATGAAGTTTAAAATAAAAATTTGACATACAAGAACACACTAAAAATGTATGTGTAAAAGTAAATGTCTCTTTATGTTACTTTTTCAAGACCTAAGATTTGGTCTTTTCTACAAGCAGATGCTTCTAGCTACTCTGTGAAACAATTCTATTTGAAGTCTGCTAGGCAACACATGAGATTTATTTCAAAATCTGTGTGGTGGTTTGAACTTGGCTGGATGCCAGGTGCCACGTGCCACCAAGCCACTCTATCTCTCCCCTCTTCAGGACAGGTAAAGAGAGAATGAGGTGCAAAAGAGAGAAAACTCGTGGGTCAAGATAAAGGCAGTTTAATAAAAAAGCAAAAGCAAAGGCCACATGCGGTAGCAAAAGGAAAAGATTTTATTCTCTACTTCCTATTAGCAGGCGATGTCCAGCCACTTCCCAGGAAGTAGGGTTTCAGTACGCATAGTTGTTGCTCCTGAAGACAAAATAACATAAAAGATGAATGCCCCCTTCCTCTTCCTTTTCCCTTAGTTTTTATGTCTGAGCTGACGTCATATGGCATGGAATATCCCTTTGGTTGGTTTAGGTCTGGTGTCTTGGCTGTATCCCCTCCCAAGTTCTTGCCCCCTTCGAGCCCACAGGTGGTGGCAGTGGGAATGTTGGAGACACAGCCTTGATGCTGTTTGAGCACTGCTCAGCAGTAGCCAAAACATTGGTGTGTTATCAACACCTTTCTACATACCAACAGAAAGCTCAGCACTATGCAGCTTGACCCAATACAATCTGCTATTTTAAGATTCCAGTATTCATGTCTGGGGCTTGAAGAGCTCAGGAGAGTACCCAATAGCCATTCTTTATTGGGTAAACAGAAACCCATGTTTCCTTTTGGAATGTTGAACAGATGAGTACCTGTCCACTCTTGCAGCGGTTTCTGCTTTATTGGAACATGAAGCTATTCCAGAGATATATGTGGAATACAGGAGGAAAAATTACAAAAGGCCACTGTACACTAAGAATCAATTACAAATATTCTATTTTTTTGCTGTCAGTCAGATAGTCGAGCACCTATGTTTGTATTCAGAAAATCCCCAAAAAAATTTGACTGTGCAATGTATCCGTCCACCAACTGTTTATCATGATTGTGAGGGTGGTTTTTTTATTACATTCCCTCCAGGTTTAGAATTGACTCACATGCTTACAAATGTAAATATTAATCAGAATCTGTCATAATTGCATGACTAAAATAAAAAAGTTTGACATGTTATATCTTTGGAAAGGATGAAAATATGATGTATGCATTATTTCTCTTGAAACAGTGTTTTATGACTTCTTTGATAAACATATATTCAGGATTTTTTTTTGTTTGTTTTTGCCAGCGACTTTGGTGCATGGGAGGTGGTGGATTTTCAAGGTAACTGCTTCCTGGAAAAGCAATTCATGTATTACTGCGGCTGAGAACTGAGAAGCCAGCTCAGCATGTTAGCTAGGATTCTGTGAGACTTGGAATTAAATTTAGTGGGTTTGCTTGGAGAGGATGAATATCTTGGATAACTGATGGAAAAAAGAAGGTGCTTGGGACCCAGCCCAGAGTTGTAACTAAAATTGCATTCATAAATTGTGGCCACTGTAATGTCACATTTACATGATATATTTTTTCTTATTATAATAAAATAGGTCATTTGTGTCACATTCATAAACTTTGACAGAAGTAAAGAAAGCCTACCTCAGTCTAATTTGTATCTGGGACTCTAGCTCATTAGCTTTGTAACTACGCCTCTTGAAATGATGACCTAGAGATATAATAATAATATCAATCTCAGCTTCTTGAAACGAGAAAGTGAAGCAGTTCTTTCCATGAACTGGTTTAATTCAATGGCTATGCTTTTCCTTTGGGAGTTCTCCTTTTACTTAAGCATCCTATTGCTAAAACCTATGTCCCTGACAGGGAATAAGTGTGCGATTTAGACACCTGCAAGCAATAACTAATAAAAAGCACTTACCAGCCATGAAATAATGCAATTTGAGAGTATAATCAATTAATGCATCCATAAATTACTGGATAAAATGGTTTAAAAAGTTTTATAGAACAACATAAGAGAACAGCATGTCATGAAATACTGGATGATCTCTCCAGACATGCATAAATATTTTATTCCTGGTCATAGCCAAGCATGATTCATAGTAAAAGCCTTCATCAGAATTTCGAGGGTGTGGTTATTTAATTTGTTTAATAAACAAAAAAAACCCCTACTGTGAAAAAGTAGTAGGAAATCATTCAAAGTGCTCAGAAAGAACTTTGATTCATATTACAATCATATTCAGGCTTATATTTTGTTATATTCAGACAGTTTATAAAAATGTATATTTTGGGGGAGCAAGGCATACACAACCTGAAATCTTACTAAGACATATTCTTAAGAGGTGGACCACAAAATAGCATGCAAATTTGAAATTCTTTTGATTTTATACATGCCTTGTGTCCATGTTCAAGGAGATCAGTAACTCACATGTCAAAGAGTTGGTAGGATGCCTGTCTCTTTTATGTACTTTTTTTGTGTCAATGTAAACTATTACTCATTAGCTCTAAGTTCTTAGGGTGGACATAAATGTATCCAAATCATTCTTTTTCACCAAGCTGTCATAAAGTTTTAATCAATGAGAGTGGGGAAGCTCAAACTGAAGATAGAGTGAGCAATGAGAAAGAAAAAAGAAAATAAAATATCCTGGTTTAATTTAACTACATATTCCACAATTTCAATTAAAAAATTCAGAAGTCATAAGTGCTGAAGTGATGAATATCTAAAATAAAAATTATCTAGCTTGAAAATAATTATTTGGTAATTAGTATCTTCTGGAAACAAGTTCCTAAGCAGAAGCTTCACTTACTGAGAAGGTTTAATCTTACATTGTAATTTACTGAGCTTATACTTCTTAGTTTGATTGATAATAACAATAGTAAGTATTGTTCTAGAGGATTTCCCAGCTAATTAAAAGCACCAAAATTAGCAAGTTTTCGATACTTGTATTTGTTCTCGTATTTTGAATCTTTGCTAATTTCTCATTGGAAACAACAGAACAAATTGGAACAAATTGGAACAAATACAATGTTTGGTTTTGGTTTTTTTTCCCAAGTGCAAATAAATGGCCTGGAATATTATATACAATGAAGAACACTTGAAGTGGATTTCTTTACTGTTTCCTAAAAGAGGTAGAAATGTCAGTAGTATTAGTTTTTTCATGTATTGCCTTCTAAGGCTGTCTTCCAAAGTTCAACACAGGGCATAGTAAACGACTGTCTACCTCTGATAAACCAGACTAAACCAGAAATTCTTATACAATATGTAGCTTTTCTAGAGAAGTCTCATATTGCTTCACAGCACTTGAAACATTAATAAAGACCAATCTGTAAATAGTTCTCTGTCTAAAAATAAGGGGAGGAAAAAGTTAAAAATACATAAGTAGATACATTTAGTGATATTAATAAGGAAAGATAATCTAAATGGAAAATGAAATAATTTTTAAAGACATGTTTATATGAGATCTAGGGATTCAGAGTTACTGAAAGAGTACTTAACATTTAAGGATTACAATTTACATTACACATTACGTTAGATTACACATATATGTTTATTCTATCTTGAGCAGTGAGATATATCTGTCTTTAAAATAAAAACGCATTGGAATGACCAGGCTGACCAGACTGTCCAGGCAAAAGATGCTTATTCTTAAGTCTTATGCTTTCTGAAAGAAGTCATTGTTCTGAAGACTTCTAGTTCAGCAGCTGAAGATATTATTCCTGTTCTCTAGATGACTGAAGAAGAGCAAGCCACCTAGCAAACAAAATAAAAAAATTCGAAAAGTTTTATAATACAGGAAAGAAAGACTCTTCTACCCTTGTACAAGAACTTTATGGCTTTTGAGAGATGTTAGTTTTAACATTTAAAAAGACCAAACAACCAACCTCAAAACCCCCAAACAAACACAAAAAGAACAAACAACTGAAGGCTTTGTCCCAGGTTTGAAACTTGTGAGTCAGAAATGTAGTTGTACAGTGCTTGTGAATCTGTAATGCGGCATCAGAGTTGAATCTCAAAGCTGGAAAGGGAATATTTTGAGAATTCTGGGATAAGAGAGCACAAGGGTAATGTATGTGGCCCTGGAAGAGAAACTGGACATACTGCAAATGGTAGAAGAAAAGCAAGTCATAATAAGGCAAACTGATTTACCCAACCACAAATCCACATAAATCTGCCAAGTGATAAAATTAAATAAGTAAAAATTGTGACTCCACAGAGAAATCTTCTGAATTAATTGTTTTAAAGCTGTGGTATAAAACACTTCACTGTCATGGAAGAAAACACAAACCGAAACCAAGTCCAACGTTTGGAGAGATCTGCTATTTTTCAAAAGTCTGTGTTAAAGACGGTTTATCAAAAAACTGCCTGACTTCAAGTACCTAAAGTAATTCTAAGCTATTCACCTTAAAAGTTCTCTATAGTAAATACAGAGAAATAACCATTTTAAGCAATAGTTCATGTGATTTTAGACTTCTGCTTTATGGTGGGATGAATATCATACTACAAGCTGTCTTCTCTCTTTACATTAATGACAGGGGGAGATTATGGGTAGCCTGGAGGAACTTGCTCAGATGTAGATATTTGTACTGTAAACGAGGTTTACAGATAGACAGATAGACAAATGAATCGGATAGACAAATGAATCTAACAGCTAGTGACTAAGACATCATATTGAATATAGTTTCTCTCTTACTACCCATAAATGGGATTTTGGTGCAACGATAATGAGATATCTGAAAACACAATGCCGTATTTGCAGAGAAAAATCTAATCCTCTTGAATATACCCTGACAGAAAACATAGCATTCTGCTGGACAATAATGAACTCAAATTCTGCCAGTTAGATGTAACTCTAAAGGAAATAATAATAAAAAAAAAAGTCTCAGAAAAGGGAATATCTATTCTGAGGTTGAAAACAAGTCAGATATAAGTAATAATTCTTATTAAGGAAAGTTGTGCTATGGCCAGAGCCATACAGAATATCTAGACTAAAAAAACCTAACACTAAACTAAGTTATATTGTAGAAATAGCAAAGGAAAATCAAAAGTAGTAATGACAGATGGTAACAAAGGTGATTTGATCACTACAAATATTAAATACCATGACTGTGGCATACTCCTAAATGCATTAATGCATTCACAATGCTTCAGTTATTATTAATTCAAGGAGGGCAGAGAAAGGTATGCATAAATGGCTTAAGAAAACATTTTGCTTTGAGCTAGAAGCTATTAGCATCTAGCTATTAGTGCCAATAACTTGACACACATTCCTTCCCTCATAAATATTTTACCACTGTTTCCTTAACTTATTTGTTTCTTGAAAACAGATGTCAGAGTCTAAGTTCTGTTCCAGAATCCTTCTTTATATACCCGTGTCACAAAATACTCCACCATTTCATATAACAAATGAAAATTTATAATAATATTTACCTGAAAGAACATCCTAGAGAGAGGCGTTCTTCCACATCTATAGCTTGTTCCATTTACACTGAAGAATCTTAAAGGACCATGGGTAAAATATTTATGATGAAGAAGGCAGTACTGGGTAAACTGGGAGGATTAGGAGTCCTTTGGAAGTCAAGCTGCTGTGATTGGGAAACCATCTGACCTTTTATTTCTTTTTACAACGAGTACATACACTTAACTCAGATTAAACAGTCCTTTAAGTGAACTTCATTCTGTCAAATTAAAAAAACAAAAAAAAAAGAAACAACTTTGTTCTTTATGAGTCTTGAAAAGAAGGTTTGATTTCATTTATATACAGAAAGAGAGCTTTTTTGTTGTAAATGTTTTTGTTTGGGTTTTATAATTTTTTTCTAATGTATTTTTCTTTTTTTTAAAGTCCACTGATTATCTGAGATAAAAAGCTTTTTTTAGCGGGCAGAAACTTACTATACAAAAGTTGTGAATGATGGGTTTTTTTCTACTTTGAGCTGTGTTTTCATAATATCTTGTTTGTGTGGAGCAAACAGCCACCTTTTTTTCTGGAGAAATCTCCAGTCCTCTAATTCCACACCCACTCACTTTTTTCAATACAGGTAAATTAAGGACAAGACTTCCGATTCCAACAAAGTGCAAAATGTCATGTTGTTGTGCCATTGATTGGAGTTAGTGATATCTGACTTGCTACTTATTCAGCTAATAATCCATTTGCCATTTTATACTTGATCCTCAGTTTATCTCCAGAAAATGACTAAAGACTTGGAGTTTTCTTTGGTAAAATATAAGGGGAAAAAAAGAGAATTGATTATCCTGCAAACTATATAATTGAAAATAATATTTTAAATAATATTCTTTTAAATATATTAAAGAATAAAGCTTATTTTGTCAGTTTTTGTCAGTGCATAAAGTATATCAGTGAATAAGTACTATGTTCAGGATATTTTTCTTTGAAGTGCAATGCTTCAAATAATTATGTAGTTCCTTAGCCACTGGAATCACTGTGTGCACATGATTATTCTTCGTATGTATCTTCATTTGTCTTGAGAAGTCTTGAAAACTTGTGTAATTATCAAATTCTATGTGATAAGTCCTGGAAATAGGAATCATTGTGTGTATGGGTGTTCAGTTGCTAACTTTATGCAACTTCTGGCATTTTTTTCTTGATTGTGAGTATACAAGTTCACACATTCAGTCTACTATTATTGCTATTAGACTTTCCCATTCTTGTTTTTTCTAACAAAATTATAGTTCTGAATAGATTTTGCCTGCAAGGCATGACATTTTACTGTACACTTCCTTTTTAGCACCATTTAATTTCTTTCTCCTCATTGCCCTAGTTGGTTTGATTTTCCTATCTTAAAATGTTAGATTTTCTTAAAAGAGGCAAATATATTATAGTAATTTTAAATTTCATTGCAATACATGAACAAGTTGGGACCCTAATCAAGCCTTTGTCTTTTCATTTTTATGCAGCCCTGCTTCAAGTAAGGAGAAGAAAGGTCAAATTAAATATTTGGATGCAGTACTTTTTAGTAGAAACAAGGTGAAAGGTTGTAGGGCAGCGTTACCATTTGTGATAGTAATATAACAGACAGGTAAGAGAAGTAGCTTCTGTTCATAACATATTCTACAAATGGCTTTACTGATTGGAGGACTCATCATTTGTGTGAACTCTGTTGCTGCATTGTTCTTTCCCCATAGTCAGGTAATATCCTCATCCAGACTCCTTTTTCATCTAGACCATCCTATGTAGAGAACATTTAATGACACAGATGATTTTGAGACAGCTTCTTTGAATGATCTGTGAGAATAATCAGGGCGGAGCTGAAAATTTGGGGGTGGAAGGAAGTTTCTTTCAGTCCAAACTCTCATGAATCATTCTCCGTTTCTCTCGCAGAGAATAAATGGTTTAAGAACTCCTCCTTGATGCAAGTGAAATTTTCAATTATTCTGAATAAAATACCTTATCTCTAGTTAGATCATCTTGGCAAAACCAGGAAAACACAGCAAACAGGAAAGGGGAATGACAGGCCAGGTTTAGGCATTAGTCAGAACAATGTTCAAGGGGAAGGGCGAGCTACTTTGCCTATGAATTAACACATCTGCTTTGTGTACAGGAGATATGTATTTACTCCACATCTATGTCCACTCAAAAAAAAAAAAAAAAGGGCTGTGCTCATCATATTAGGTGGTATTTTGGGATGAATTACTCAGTCTATTTTGTAACACTGTTCTATTCTGGATACTATCCTATTTTGTATCTAGTACATGTTAATTGGACCAGAAACTTGCACACAGGTGTCCAACCTCTCAGCTAACATTCCCTGAAAAGACAGAGCCTTTCTTGTTGGAGGTTTTGGATTTCATTTTGTTTTGTTTTGTTTTGTTTTGCTTTGCTTTGTTTTCTATCATATTTAAACATCAAATTCAATGTCTTAAAGAAGAAACAAAAGTGACAGCAGGTCACAAGCTGTAGGCTACTTTCTCAATGTCACCGAAGCATACTAATCTCAGTGAACATCTGTGCCGGAATGCTGACACCTCCCAAAAGAATTTGCCATACCTGGGTTGATTCTATAAGGTGCTGAACAAACCTCAAATGATCACATGATTTGAGAAATGCTTAATAGGAAACACAGGATCATGCATACTGTCAAAAGTAGTACACAAAAAAAGACAGAATGTCACATCTTATTCCATTTCCATCTTTTTTTCCCCAGTGTTTTATGACTTCTAGTGACCAGTTATAAATTCTAATTTATTTTAAATCAGTATCTCACTCTTACCTTGCTGGGACAGAGGAACTTCTTCTACCTAGGTGAAATGGAGAAGGCTGCAAGTATATGGTTATTACCACTAGGCTTTATGCTCCATATTAATGTCAATGGCTTTCCAAATCACTGGAACTTTTCTGTTGATTCCTGATCCTCATTCTTTCTTCTATCTTCCCTACTAGAAGGATAGTCATGGAACAGCTGTTATGACTGTGTGGTTTAGCTTTCTTCTGCTCTATGCAAGGAAGTTTAGTCTGCATTGAATACCAGCATCATTTGTTTCTTCTCTCCACTTACAAAGTCTAAACTCTCCATGAGCCCTCCAGTGAGGCAGTAAGGGGTCAATAGTACCAGTGTGGTTACTTATTCACCAGGACCCAAATATTAGATTTCTGTCTTAACTGTATGTGGTTATTGCATATTGCTAAGAAATATTCTCAGGCCTGCCAATAGATGGGGCTACAGATTCTACATTTTTAATGGTATTTTCAGCTTTGCTTTTATGTTGTTCCCCAAGGTTCATAAAAATGGTGATTATTTACTCTCAAGATCTGTCAGATATATTTCCTTCTGTCTAGTGAGTATTAGTTCAAGGACTTAATTTGTCTGGCATTTTTTTACGGTAAGACATTCTGATAATGCATTTAAATCTATTTTTACATTTAGTCTCCATTAGGAGATTTGCACCTTAAAGTAAAACTGCTTGCTGAAATCACCCACAATAATCTTTTAATTGTTGTTCCCATATCTTTCTAGTATGAACTTTATGTGTCCCAGACTCTTTTTTGTCATTTTGTAAATATATCCCATCACACATCTGATACAGAAGGAAAAATAATTTTCTTATCTGCTACTTCATTTTTTTTTCTGTTACTGAAGTTATGAAGTATATGGTCCCTTTTCATGTCTCAGACATAAAGGTTTAACCTTTCACAGTATGTCAGTTGTAACTAAATAAATGTAAATTGTAAAGCAAATTTTGCCATCTTATGATTATTTTACAAATCTGAAAACATATTTAAAAAAAAATAAAATCTGAGGGTCACTTGGAGTCACTTACCTGTAGTTTCATATCACCTGTGGTAGAAGATTGCAAATGGTGTTCCTCTCAAAATGAAAGAATTATGTAATTAAAAATTGCATTTTGGTTTTATGTAGGGTAATCTGTTTGGGTTTGGGTTTTGGGTGGTTTTTTTTTTAGTCAGCTCACTGGCTTAAAATACTCCTCAGGACTATCTGAATCTGAAATTCTCAGTCTTGAAGTCTGTATGCTAGTCTGTATGTATCTCTGAATTAGTATGAAGACACAATGCTATGCAATTTTCATAACAGAAGTTGCAGAAGTCAAAAAATTCAAGTAACTACTAACTTACTAACTTTGCTCTCTTTTTGCAACATCAATTTATATAAATAATACTAATTTTTAGTTGAGACCACTTAAACTTATTTTTTCCAGTTTTCTAGCTTTTCTGATATTTAATAAATATCTTGAGTCTCTAATTTAGGTTTCATTCTTCTACCCAGCTATGAGTTTTCATGGAATTTTTTGGAACACAATGTCTTTGATTTTACAGCTCTATAAAACAGAGCTGAAATTGAATAATGGATTTGAAAATAATTTGTAGGAGTTAAAGACATGGGGTTAGACACCTGCAGATACACACAGTGCACATATGCCCTACTTCTCACAAAAGCTGTTTAAAATGAAGTTATGAGTAAGACTACTCAACTGAATATAAAAATCACAAACATGTATTAAACAGATGTTACCCAATCAAATAACAGAACACAAGTAAAATTTTTTTAATCAAGTATTAGTTGCTGAAAAAATTGCAAATAAATTAAATATGAGAAATAGTTTTGAGAATCAATTTATTTGTTTACTGAATGTTATTGCAAAATGAGTTACAACAAATAATTCAGCTCTACCTGTTTCACTATGAGATACAGAACACCATTAAAATAATTGCTTTGGAACTGGTATTACAAATGTCTCAAAACATCAAACAAACATTTAAGTAATTTACATGTCACCATCACACAATGACACATACGAAAATCTTTTAACTCTCAAGGAAATGTTTATGTTGCTAGTAAATATAAGATATGTGATTCATCAGATTTCCTCAAAGCGTGCTTGAAGTTATTAGTTACCCAAATGGGTACTCCATTTGTTGCCCATGGTGTAAGACTATGGCTTATTTTATTGCAGATTCTCACAGAAGAGGAGTGGAAACTTAAGCATAAAAAGAGTATAATTAAATCTTTGCTATTGTGACCTACCACTAGACTTTTTTGTGTTTAACTTCACAAGCATGCTATAATGAACTTTATTCTTTCCCCCAAACCTGAGATTAAAATTAAAAATTGCAAATATACTACACTTCAAAAGTTATCATTTAATTTCTGTCTTTTAGTAAAGACTCCATAGACCTTTCCATATCCCTTTGGAAGCACTTTAGGCAACAATTAGGGAAACTTGCATAAATTCTGTCTCCACTATGAAATTGGTAAGATTTCAGCATAAAAGTAGTAATAATAAAATACAAATGAGCAGATCAAGCCCCTGGAGGATAAACAGAACATTTACCCTGTAGATGCTTATCCACCGAATAAATGAGGAAAGCAGAAATATCAACTAAACACCCTACTACTGAATCATGTTGATATTTTTTGTGACACATTACTCTATAATTTGAAAATGTGCATACAAATAAGCAGGAAAACTTCTGGAAGTAGTTTGGAGAAATTTTACAACTCCTCTCTCTACTTTCTGAAACTGCATTATAAAAATTCCCTTCTATATAATCTGAAGTAAAAAAAAGTCTTTGGAGCGTGGAAGTACTAGAAATGCATGTGGTAAGAAGGAGGCAGAAATGGCTATGTTTTATGTTTCCCTTCATTTCTTGTTATTAAATTTTGAACTCTTTCTCCACCCATTGTTGCAGAAGCATTTAGGAAGAGTTTATTGGTACCCAAATTTCCACACTATGACTTTCTTGGAGGAAAGGAGGAAAACTTAGACAACTTAAAAATTATATCAGAGTGTGTAAAAAATGTAAAGAGTAAAGTTGAGGTCGTTGTACTGGATGTGCAGTAGCTACCATCCTCATCTGTATAAACAGCATTGATAAACTTTTCTAAGAAAATTATTTCTGCAGGTACTTCTCCAAATTTGAAAAGAGACAGAAAAAAGAAAAGTTATTTCACCTCCCCTTCTAAAACATTTAACATTACAGCAAAATTATCTTTGGCCTGGCAGTAGCTGTTTTTTTCAGATACTTTGTTCAAGTACTGATAGTTCCTTATTCCTACGATACGTATGTCAAACAGCCAATGAACAGTTTGCCTGCAGCTATGGATGAGCATCAGTATATCAGCTCCACCTCATCCCTGCTGTAAAGATTATCCTTTGATCTGGTTCTGATGAAAACCCTGCGTTTCTAGGATTTCCTCATTAAGAGAGTCAGAGCATATCTTGTTCTTGTTCCAGACAAACACTACCAATTGTTAAAAAGAAATATAACAGAAGCTGTTTTATTCACTGTGAGACCAGTACATATGAGTGCTTTCTGGCCACCAGAAAAATAAGCAAGATCAGCTTCTTTACTCTATCTGAAGCATGCAAAGTGACTTGGAGAACAAATATACTAAAAGCAGCATTCTTAGACCCAGAAAATTAGAAATCATCTTAGTTGCTTGAAAGATGGAAGGCTGGTAATTGTAATACACTTGCTACTTTCTTTCTAACACTTTAAAGACCTGACAGACAGATTTTGAAACAAAAATACTATAAATTAAGAAATACCTTTCTTTTTCAAAACTATAGGACAGACTAATGAGATCAGCTTAATGTGAGTTTACTTCCACAATATATACTATGTTGGAAACAGTCATAATGGAATAAAAAACAAAGGCTGACTGAACCAATGAGGTCAAATTCTGTAAAGGAACAGGAATATCACCCAGATTATTTTCTGTAATATCATTCCAGTGCAAAAACTAGGAAAAGCGGCAAGGTGCTTCTTGATTTTATTATATAAAGTATTTGCTCTGAATATTTAAGAAATACAGGAGCATACCTTAAATTAAAGGCACTGTTCAAGATGCAGGAGTAACCAAATCCCTTCTTAAAACTAGTAACTTTAAAATAAGTGACCTTAAACCACTTCCATGATAAAACTTGTACTTTTTCCTGCTAGATATTTTGTATTTCTGACATAGAAAGTCACTCAGGAAGCAGAAGTTTTTGGTTATGATATTAACATGCCTAAAAAGTAAACCTTCAATTAGGCAGCTACATTTAAGTTATATACTATGAAGTGCACTGCTGCCTGCAGTGTTTTACATGGATGGCAATAGTAAGAAACAATGTAGACTGTAATTATTTACATAGAGTTTCAGAGAAACCCTGTATGTGTATATATATAGAACATATATCACATATATATATATACACACACATATATAAACATGTACAGAGCTGAACAATGGAACAGTTTATTTCCAGCTGAAGGTATGGTTAATCCATCTTTCTAAAAATAAATGCTGTTAATTCTGCCAAAGTACAATTTATGCAGTGATATCAATGTTTTATAGGATAAAGCCTAGCATAACATAATGGATGCTATCTTTAACTTATTTCACAAGAGCAGTAAAACCAAAGGAGCCTATAACTAATGTTTTAAGAATAAAGGTAGTTTCCTGCCAAAATACAAAAGAATAAATTTTACCAAAAGCTTTAGTCTCCATTGTTTAGGAAACCCTGTTGGAGAAAAAATGCTTCAAAAGAAAAATAAAAAAAATCTAACTTTCCTTTAGGAAGTTTATAAGAAATATCCAAAACATGTTCTTCTGAAAAGAAAAACTATATGGCAGGTGTTTTGGGATCCCTCTGTTAGAAGGTGAGGCTGGCTGGAAGCTTCACAACCTGGCAGCCTGTTCATCAAGTCAGACTTCTTGGAAAACCTGGGAAAAAGGTAGAAAATTTTGTGTCCCTTGCCTTCTGGAAGTGTGCCCCATGAGTTTACTTCAAGGTTTCAAAGTCTTGAAAGGCTAGGAGAGTTGGTTTTGGTTGCAGGCTCCCGCGTTTCTCCCAGGGTGAAAGTTGGTGACTTAACTCTTAGCAGTTCATAAAGTCATGACTGCAAGTCTCCTCGACAGATAAGGAGGCAGGAAATGGGTTTTCATTTCATACCTTCATTATTATTCTTCATATCAATGTGGGGAAATTGCAATCACTTATGACCTACTGATTCTGTTTTTTTTTTTCTTTTTTCCTTTATTATTAAGTACTACAAAAGCTTTAATATTATTAATGTTCCAGAATAGAAACACTATTTACCCGACACACAGTGAGTACGACACCACAGTTGGATATTGTTAACAAGCTCTGCCTTAAACAAATTCTGCATTATTGCAAGGGAATATAATAAGGGGAAACAAGGGGGAAAGTTCGTAACAGTCAACCAAAATGCTCTTAAAAATTAGTGATTAAAAGGTGCACATGGAATTGGTGTAACAGAATCAGCCACTGCACAGTGACAGAACAAAGTTACTTATTTATAATGTTTTCCATGACGCTC
>NW_009258966.1:206034-214889 GCF_000687185.1 Egretta garzetta | reverse complement strand
AAACTAAAACCAGTAGTGGATTTACCTGATCTCCAAGGACTGCTGTGAACCTGGATAATATTTCATTCCCACAAGGTGTGAATTGCAACTTGTAGTTGCAGCAGATGTTCATCAGAAGTCTCATTTTGTGAGTCTCTGTTTATAAATTCTGTTTACTTTATAATTCAGCAGCAAAAAGAAGACTGGGGGGAAAGTGGGGCCACTGCTGAATGAATTGGGTCCCCTGGTGACAGAGGATACAGAGAAGGCAGAGTTACTGAATGCCACCTTTGCTTCAGTCTTCACTGCCAAGGCTAGCCCTCAGGCTTCCCAGTCCTTGGAGGTAAGTGAGCAAGCCTGGAGAAAGGAAGACCTTCACTTGGTTGAGGTGGGTCATATTAAGGATTTTTTAAGCAAGCTGGACACACAAATCCATGGGTCCCGACGGAATGCACCCGCGAGTACTGAGGCAGCTGGCAGATATCATTGCTGAGCCACTCTATCATATCTATCAGCTGTGCTGAGAGGGATCTGGGAGTCCTGGTGGATGACAAGCTCACCATGAGCCAGCAGTGTGCCCTTGTTGCCAAGACGGCCAATGGTATCCTGGGGTGCATTAAGAGGAGTGTGGCCCGCAGGTCGAGGGAGGTTCTCCTCCCCCTCTACTCTGCCCTGGTGAGACCCCACCTGGAGGGTCCAGTTCTGGGCTCCCCAGTTCAAGAAAGATGAGGAGCTACTAGAGAGAGTCCAGAGGAGGGTAACAGAGATGATGAGGGGACTGGAACATCTCCCCTATGAGGAAAGGCTGAGGGAGCTGGGCTTGTTCAGCCTGAAGAAAAGACTGAGAGGGGATCTCATAAATACTTACAAATATCTTAAGGGTGGATGTCATGAGGATGGAGCCAGACTCTTCTCTGTGGTGCCCAGTGAAGGACAAGGGGCAATGGGCACAAACTGAAGCATAAGAGGTTTTGGTTGAATACAAAGAAGAACTTTAAGGGTGACAGAGCACCAGAAGAGGCTGTTATGGGGGGTTGTGGAGGAGATATTCAAAACCTGCCTGGACGATGTCCTGTGCAACCTGCTCTAGGTGAACCTGCTTTAGCAGAGAGGTTGGACTAGATGATCTCTGGAGGTCCCTTCCAACCGCTGCCATTCTGTGGTTCTGTGATTGTGTGATTCCCTATAAAGATTATATATGCTGGACCTGAATTAAAATTTACCTTTACAAATGCTGCAAAATCCATAGGATCTTATGTTTGAGTTTAGTGGGGATTTTCTTTTGATTAGGATATGAATAGGAAAGGAATCAAGTTTTGTTGCTTTAGTGCCCATTCTGCCACCACTGACCAGTATCAGGTTTGTGCTGCTCGCTGTGCAATGGAGAAACAAATAATGATCATAGTCCAGGGTGTATGGCTGTTACTTGATTTGTCTGGTACATTTTATTCCATGCTCAAAAGAAAGGATCATCTATTCTTCTAGAAATCTCCTGCCTAACACCAATGCTTAGTTTCCACAGAGAAAACTGTCCTCAGGGAAAAAGGAAAAAAAAAACCCAAACAACAAAACATAAGCAAACAAAATAATCTTTAATCAAAGAGCAATTAAAAAACTAACTTTCCTTCTGTTTACTCAGGTCCTTCATTCAGTATTAAAGCTAAAGAGGTCTTTTTATTATTATTATTCTTTTTATTTTTTTTTCTGACAACTTGGTGTAACTTCTAAAAACTAAACCGAGAAAGCTACTCTGAAAATGTGCAAATTTAAACAAAGTTTGGTAAACATTTTCAGTTGAAAAAAGACCCATAACGAAACAGAATGAAAAGTCTAGGAAGAGCTAATGGGGATTTTTTTCAACAGGAGAAGAAAGGACAATAAATGTGAAGGGGAAGGAGAGACTATGCTCTGGTGAGCGGAGACCTTTTGGGATAAAGGATTGGAGACACTCAGGATTGTCTGATGGATGTTGTTACACACAGCTGCCTACTTCAGTCATATGTAAAGCAAATACTGGGATTTCTGAGGCTTTTAAATATTACAGAAATACAATCTAGAAAGAATAAATTCTAAATTATTTACATGAAGAGTAGTTAGTCTTTCTTGTATTTATGAACATTGAAGGTTTGTGTAACATATCTCTATAATAAGCTATGTAATGCACAAGAGAAATTCTTACACGATTGTTTCATGATGCAGTGAAGCATTAAAAAGGATCTAGTACATTAGGTGTCCTGAGAGGATTATGTACAGCTTTATATACTTTGTGAAAAATATATTTAAAAGGTTGATTGGATTTGCTCACAAAACATCATTCAAAATAAAAAGCGTACCCTATTATTCAGAAATCTCACTGAAATGGTGTATTGATAAATTTTAATCCATTAGTAACAGGATCAATGAAGTCAGTCTGCTAAAATATTCTGCACAGTAAATGAAAATGACATGTAGTTTCTGTGCTTCATGAAGTCTATATGTTGACTCTTTCATTTTCATCTGGCTGCAGAACAACAGAACAGCACCCTGTACCATCAAAATAGAGCAAGCTAAATGGAGTAAATAAGAACTTCCAGTGTCTCTCTTAATAAATAAACAATGCGGTTCAGTGTGCCAGAAGGAAATTTACAGGGACACTCATCTTGCCTTACCCCTTTGCCTCCATTTCTGATCTGGATTTGTGATGTTTCTTTTATGTTGGAGACCTCAGAAAAAAAAGGACTCAAAGTCCATGATGGAAAGAGATTAATTATTTCTTTAATCAAACCATTGTTTTTATCTTGTTCAAAATAATATTTTAAGCCTTTTCCAACTTTCTTTCTTAAGGGCATTGTTTCTTTCTTAAAGCATTGTTACAAGCCAAAATTAGGATTCAAATAGGTACAAGAAATATTTATCTCAGTCTGATATTCTCATTTTACACAATAAATATTTTAATATTCACATATAATTTTCATTCTGTAAAACTGAAAAGTGTAATACTGTAATGTATCTTAAAATGACACACCTCAAGATTGACCACCTGTTTTTTTTCAGATGGGAAGGTTTTAGCTTCTTCATCACTATCAAGATTGCACTATTACTCAGGGTGCAATCTGTGCAAGCACAATACGAGTATCACAATCTTTTATCCCTTATCCTCCTTCAGATGTCTTTTCATCCATTACTATTTTTATTACAATCCATATCTGAACACTTTTCTGCTGGTTTTGTACTGTTATATTTTTTTCCTAAACTTAACAGCTATGTAACGTCAGGTGTGGATGCAAAAACATCATGTCATTTACTTCAATAATTCTTTACATATTTAATTTATGTAGTTCTTAATCTTGTTTTGTTTTTAACACAGATTTGAATTTTTTAACTTTTTTAAATTAAATTAAATTAAATTTTAATAACTTTTTTCCATGTATGTTTTTAATGAGGAAGCTCCTTTGGTACTTCCCAGTGACTGACAAGCCAGAAAACATCTACCAGGCCAAAAACTTAACAAAGACAACATTATTTGGTAAGTAGAGTGAGAACTGTTACCTGTTTTGGCAAAGAATAGAAAGAAGCCAATTTTTTTATCTTAATGTCTCAAGACATTTTATTTTAGATGCTTTTGAGCTTTTATTTGAAGTTTGGTTGAAGACAGAAAAAGTAATTCATTTTTTTGGAAAAAGAAAGAAAAATCATTTTAGTCAACTAGATAAAGTTCTGAAGTGCAGATGGCTATAAAATTATCTTGAAGTTAACTGAAAGAAACAATGTCTTCTGAAAAGTCATTTATCCCAAGGAGGTTTTTTTTAGATAGACATTTCAATGTCTGAAGATAGGACTGAAAGATGATTCAGTGTTCCCAAATATCATCAAGAGTTCACTTAAAATCGTATAACTGTCATGATTTTAGGAAAAAAATAGATGATCAGAAATAACACATTTAAGTTTCAATATTTAGCGAGGAAAACACTCTTCACAATTAATTGTGAATAAAATATGACAACAAATGAACTGCTGACCATCTACCCCAACATCCTCTGAAGTGTTTTAACACCTAGAGAGGATTGTCACATTACAGCCCCAAGGAATGTGTAGATTAGAGCAGCTGTTTTCTGGGTGCGTTTTCTAGAGAGGAGACAGAGCAGGTAAATGAAACTTACCATAAGCCACTGAAATTATATCAACACTATAGAAATACAGCTTTTGTTACAGAAAAAGAAGCGTATCAGTTAAACCCTGATAACAAGACAAGCACTCTAAGTTAGTTTCAAGATCTTCAGAGAGACTTCAATATTGCTCTCTTTATGAATATAATTTATTTCAAGAATCTTACTGCTAGCCTATTTCAAGATTTTATTTCCTGTGAGAATGAAAACTTCCTAATGAATATGTTCATTCATATTACATATCTAGAGTTTTGACTACAAGCACAGTGGATGAATGAGAAGGGCACTGATGTGCAATAGGATGAGAGACTATCATTTATAATTGCAGACATGTAGATATATGCCCTTTCATCACATTTTATTTCTAGAAGCAAAGTGTCATGCTGCTGTAAACTTAGTCCCTTTCTCCAGTTCTCTTCACAGAGTTAAGTATGATGAAAAAATAGGGTGAAAGCTGCATCCATGTAAAGGAGGTATCTGCCTGTTTTCTTCAAAGCTAGAGGTCTCCCAGTTCACCTCCCAGTGTTAATACTGCATGTCAGTTTTTGTTCACAGTTTTTGGAATAGCAGCCTATTACCATTTGTTCTCCATTTAAAAATCAATTTTGGCTAGCTGGCTGATGGTGCATAACCATTAGGTAGGGCATTTACAGCCGAGTCACATACACATGACACATCTCTGAATCTTGTCTTCTAATTTCCTCTGACTAATACCAGACCTAGTTTTCTGATAAACAGTCATTGTTGTCATTGACCATGAATAACTCTGCCCTTATGCACGGCTTATAACTTCATTTTCTATTTCAGCTTCTTTTTCGTGAACTGACTGTTGTCAGTTGCTGAATCTCCTAATGTTTTGGAAATACATTCTTCTCTGGCAGAGAAGCATGCCAACTGCCTAAACAGCATCACAAAAGACAAGACAAAAATTAAGTGAGATGCATAAGATCGATGTGACTTACTTTCTATATTTTCTATCAGCTCTAAAACAATATTTCAAAGCAAATTTTCCATAGATATATAATTAGGAAGTCAGGCAGCTGGCATTGAGTGATAGAAAGGATGTGCTTGCGACATCAGTTAGCTCCAAATCATGCCATGGCTTTCCTGTCACTGTAGTATATACCCTTCCACTCGAGTGACCATGTTCAGATCCTCCAGTCTCTTCTCAGCTCTTTTGTGAGTCCAATATTCAATTTGTTGACTGAACTTTTTGCAGAATGCTTTCTGCAGGAGGAAGAGGGAAAACACATTAAAAAATTTAGTAAGGAAAATTATGTGAACAGAAATTCTGGAGAACAGAAATTAGATATATATTAGGCTCCAACCTAAGTGGAAGCTCAGGTTCCACTGCTAATGTAAAAGAATGAATACAAATCTCATTGAAATTCAAAGTAAATTGACTCAAAGAGCTTCTTACCATTACTGCTGGTTTACATTCTGTCATTTCTATAAAAGATTATTATTCCGATTCTCTGTTTCTAAAAATGGCCTGGTGCATACAGCAGAGAGAAATATATATCTCAGCCAACCAAACCATGACTTGAAAGAAGATGAGCAGGGTCCAGCTAGTTGGCATCCTGTTTCAGACACCGGTCAACAGCAAATGTCTAAGGAATATTCTAACAGTGAGGTACACCCCTTTCCTTTCTGATTTGGCTTGAAACCAAGACTATCCAAGGAGAATTTCTAGTTCTTGTAAGCTTTGTGTATTTTCTAATCTACTGGGTCAGTCTGATACTGCTGGTGACAATAATGGAACCAACTGACTCATTCTCACTGCTCCAAAAACATTGTCAAGTGTGTGATACAGAATCAATTCCTCATTTGAACTGGAAATACTGGGGAAAACTTCCAGATTTCAGACCAGCATATCACTTCTTATTGGATAGCTTCTGCTGTTCATAAGAGTAGTTTCCAGAAGTAGGTCTTCGAGTAGTTTCCAGAAACCATAATTTAGACAACCTCTCAGTCTTCACAGCCAATGGATTTACTACAGTGGAAGCAGCCAGGAAGCTAGCAAGTGATGTTACGCTTGCTTGGCGAGCATCCAATAATAAGGGGGTCTTCCACATTGAAATTTCTGCTGCATCCCAATTGCTAAAAGCTGTACTTATAAATCTGAAAATCTGTAAAACTGCCATCTACACCAATACAAACTATATCCAGATAAATTCCCCGAATCGGCAGGAATCTCCTTCCATTCTTTGCTATTCCTAAGGGCAAGGCTTGTGAATCACCCTCTGGATAAGACCTACAATTTATTGTGTTATCATTCAAACTTGACAACACAGTTCCAAAAGCTACATAAGAAAATGGATAACAAAATATTAAATCTTTATCAATTTAAGGACCTTGGAAATTAAGTTTTCCACCTATTGACTATATACACATATGTATAAAACACTGCAGCTTGATTTCTTGATTCACTCTTATCAAGACAGTTGAGGACTACAGGCCAAATGGTCTCTTGCACTTCTGCTTCATCAAATGCACTATCCAAAATCCTTGTACTAACATGGGAAGAAAGGAATTATGATAATTCATTTGGTAGAGGATCTTGTTTCATTTTTCATCCTTGTTTACCCAAAAACCTACCTGAAAGGAACTACTGTCTGCTTTCTCAGAGATAAAGCCTTTAAAAAAATATAGGTGATATCCACCTTCTTTGTTTCTTTTCCTGAGACAAAACAGAGGATTCTGTATTTATCAGATAAAAGAAAGGGTGAATAGTTACGAAAATGTGAAGGGCAAATGTAGAGATGCCTTTAAGGTTTGAATTCCAAGACTGGAAATAAAAACAAAGGGGATACTACCATTCACCATCAGGAAGGACAGTGAGAAGAAAGTCATGTGTCTATTTTTTGCACCAAAAATGTTCGCACGTGAGTTTAGAGCTTCACTAGTGTCCTGATTTCAGGTGGGATAAAGTTAATTTTCTTCCCAGTAGCTGGCATAGTGCTGTGTTTTGGATTTAGTACTAGAAGAATGTTGATAACACACTGATGCTTTAGTTTTTGCTGAGCAGTGCTTACACCAGTCAAGGACTTTTCAGCTTCCTGTGCTCTGCCAGGTGCACAAGAAGCTGGGAGGGGGCACAGTCAGGACAGCTGACCCCAACTGGCCAAAGGACTGTTCCAGACCTTATGACATCATGCTTGGGGAGAGTTAGCCAAAGAGAGCGCTTGCTGCTTGGGTCGGGATGGGCATCGATCAGCAGGAGGTGAGCAATTGCATTGAGCATCACTTGGTTTGTATATGCTGTATATTCTATTACTAGTAGTAGTAGTACTTTTTTCCCCTCTACTGTTTTATGAAACACATGTTTTAACCTTTTTTTTTTTTTTTCTTTCTGATTCTCTGCCCCGTTCCACTGAGGAAGGGAGGCAGTGAGCGAGTGGCTGTGTGGTGTTCAGCTGCCTGACAGGTTAAACTACAAGTAGAGTCATTGCATTGCTTAGTGTTAACTGCCCCTTTAGCAATAGAAGCATCTTAAAACTGATGAAGGAAAGGGACAAAAAAATCATGATATGAATTCTCAAGGAGAGAAAAGTCCAGATGTTAAATCTTGTCTCTTTTTTCCTTTTTATTTCATATGTGGTATGACTCAATCATGAACCATGTCTATGATTTGAAACTTTAGCTACAAATGGCAAAACAAGAGGTTCAAGAAGATGAAAGTTGTAAGATTTCATCACTTACCTGACTGATTTCCAGGTTCATCTACTTCATATGGAAGCATATCTTTCTCAAATTTGGATCTGCTCAGTTTACTTATTCGGTATTAGGTAACATGAAGCTGTTTTAGGAATTTTACAGAGGCGCTATTGTCCTCTCTGAACAGTGGGGGTAAAATGTTCTTGCCCACTACTTTTCTTCATACCATTCCCAGTCCAAAGCTTCCTTTCACTCTTTGAGTGCCCTGAAATTGGTGAAAGTCATTTTGAAACAGAATTAATTAGCTTCCAACAGAAGGTGGTACCACCGATATTTATGCTGCAAAGTGAACAGAGTCAATGCATGTTTACTGTCACAAACAACCAGCCTAAAACTTAAAAGAAAAGAAAAAGAAAGCACATACAACCAAGTACGTATTTAAAAAAATTGCGTAGATATCATGGCTTATTCTGCTATTATGTTTAGAAATTCAGATATTTCTTATAGCTTTTATTACCATAAAGGCTACCCAAAGACAGCAGTGAGGTTGAAGAAAAACAGCTGCTTTATCATTTAACATAGCACTCTTCAGACTAGGGTGACAGACTAATGGAAGAAGCTGGAAAAAAACTTTAATTGTATGCAATTTACCACATACACATAACATGTGGAAAAAATGTTGGAATTAAAGATGTAATATTGTAATTATAGCTATCACAAATATGATTTAGTAAATCTTGTTTACACATGCAGATATTTTTGGTAAATATACTTTTAATACTGTTCATGAGGGTCTATGCTACTGACTACAAGGTACAGGAAAAAGTATGTACAGCATGCTTTAGACCATTTATTGGGCTGCTAGGCAAACATTCCTTTAATTATGGTCTAAATAATATTAGTAATCCATGAATGAGAAGATACAGGACTCTATAACATTACGTATCTACTACGTATTCAACTATATAATAAATCAGTGGTAACCAGACTATTCAGATTGCAATATATTTTGAAGTATAAAATAATTACTTTCCAAACTTTTTATCTTTATGTTTTCAATGGTTTCCTTCACTC
>NW_009258966.1:173770-206023 GCF_000687185.1 Egretta garzetta | reverse complement strand
TAGTAGTTAGTTGTGTTTCCATCATTTTTCTCCTCTTTGTATTGAAGTCTTTTCTCTGAGCTTCTTTCTTTGCTGTTGTCTCCTTTATTGTGCTGAGGATTATGCCCTAAAAATATTATAAAGCCATTAATGGCACATTAGTTTTCTGTGACCTCTGTTTTAGCAGCTTGAGGCTATTGTGCTACACTGATATGTAGGTGAAGAAGCATTCAAATCTAGCAACAGTTATGTAGCACCAAATTAATAAGATGCACATACAACTGAGGGCTTGCAGCATTTGTCATCTGCATCATTGTGAGCATTGAGAAAACAGCAAAAGAAACCAGCCCCCCCCCCAAGTAATACAGCACCCACTTGGCAGTTACCTGTCAGGGTACCTGGTACCCTAACCCGTCCCTTTGCACAGACTCAGCAGATGACAAGAAGCAATTAACTGCCTGTGGACAGGTGCCTTATGGGCAACAGCTGGTGACATTTCACAGGAGCAAGCTGGTGTGAGGAGTACAGCAGGGAGAAGATTATGACAAAGTACAGGCAGCGAAGGTAAGAAATAGCGAGAAAGCTTAATAGAGTGTTATGGGGGTGGGGGTCAGGAAAGAAGAGAGGCTTGGTCTGTTTTCTTCTTTTGTTTGGGGCTGAATGAATAAATAGACTATCTTATTTTAAGTGGGGGCAGCCAGTGAGTATGCAAGCTGTTGGGCCTCAGTAATTCTTTTTGGATAACTTTCTTAAAATCTCATAGGGACAAGAAGAGATCTGCTATGTCAGGCTCTGATGAGGCATTCTGTAGATGTTAACATTATCCTTTGATGTTACTCTAGTTAGGAACATGCTGGTATACTCTGAAATACAGTAGGAGAGGCTATTAGCATAGCAGGAGCATATGTCTTGTCTGTAATGGAAATGCAGGTTTTTTGTCTTTGAAGGATAGTGGCTGTACCTCTAAGGAGCTTTGGAGAATACTTGAACACCCCTTCTCAGTGAAAGAGGGGGACAGCAATTAGCAACAGCTGTGCAATAAACAGGCTTACATTGAGATGTAAAAAAATAAATACCTCTCATGAAAAGAATATTGAAGCAGCATTTTTTTCTCAAGGAAAAAAAAAAAACAACCCTAAGAAATATGGCCTAGACTTTGAACTTGAAAACTTTTCAGATTCAGAAGTACAGATACCAACATTTACATATTTTGCTCCAAAGGCATAACACCTTCCCATACCCAGTCTTAGAACAAGCGGAGGCAAGAGCTGTGTGAAGATTGACTGCTAAGCTGATGAGCAGAATTTCACTATAAATTTCATCTCTGGGTCCCTGACTAAGGATTTCTGGATAGTGTTTTCATCTCTGTGCATTTCTAAGCATGGATCTCCTCTCCAAGTCCATAACTCCTGTTGTTCCAAGGAACCAAGCAGGGCCTTGGTCTCATTTTATATATGCATATGGAAGGATCTAGTGGCAGATCTAAAACATCAACTTGGATAGGCCCCCTGGGTAAAGCCAGGTTGTGCGTTTAGCATTCCCCTTAAGCTGGAAAGTGTACTAACCGTTAAACTGTGGGCTCAGGTTGAATGAAGGTAAACTTCAGTGCTCTGTATTGTGCCACTGCACAGAAATTGCCAGTGATTTAAGACTCATGTGGTTTCTCCTTGACTTTCTATCCTGGTAATAAGGACATTTGGGCAGGATGGAGAGTTTATTTGCCTAGTAACTGCTCTCAGGATTGTTTATATCCTAATTTAAACTCTCATTATACTAATTTCAGGAGCAAACAAGCTTAGAAATAGTTTTGGGAGAGGATAATTCAGAACTCCCTTGCTACCAGTTAAGTGCCTGAACTACTCAGCTGCTTCTTCTGTGTGTTCTTGCTGTATCTCATTCTGGTCCTAAATATCTTGAGTAATTTATTGTATAATGGCTTATCCCCTCCTCTCCCCCTCCCATTGTGATGATGAGGGAATGAGATGGGGTTAAATTTTTCTGCTGACAGATACAACTTTATTATTTGTATTAGTTTCTACCAACCACTTATTTCTGTGAATGATTTATGTTATGCTGTCTAAAGTACATTTGACATAATTTAAAACAAACGATCTCTTCATTTTGACTGACATGTACAATCCAATTTAAGCAATATATAAGAAATATAATAAACATTGTAAAGATACAGATGGGACAGAAAAAACTTTATGCATTTTCTATGTTGAGCTCCTTAAAACAGTTTAAATGATGCTTTACAAAACCAGTGACCCTGGCTTCATTAGCATATTGTTGAGAGGGATTAATGGGGGAAAAGTAGTAGAGACTCCAGAGGAACATCAAATCTGCATATAAAATCATTCCTGCCACTTGCTCTGTGTAGTGTTACACTTCAAATTTCATGGCAGAAGGCTGTACTCATCCTTCAATCCTGTTTCTCGTGTGGGGATTTTTTTTTTCCCCTCTTCTTTTATGCAATGCAAAACACACGGGAAGAGAAGTGTGTGTATTTGGATGCCAGTTCACATAAAAAACAAAACGTAAAATTAGCACTTTTGGGAGAAAGCTTCCCTTAACAGACTGCTTTACCTCTCATCATTTCCATAGTACTGCCATTCACTGTGATATTTGCTGTCATTTTAATGATCAGCAGTGACTTGAAACTGATGGGAGACATAACTGGCAATGATGTGGATTTCTCCTTTGGTTTTGTGCATGTGTGCATCTAGGTTTTGTAATTTTTCTCCCTTGACAGAATTTTTTCTGCAGAAAGCATACCTAAATATTTTCAACCTGATGAACCTTATTCAAGTTCATTCTAATATGAAGTCTGAAGTTGTGTAGGGTAAAAACTCTCACAGATTATTTTAAATTTATTAGAATTTCTGTTACAAATATGTGTAATCTATTGTTGGATGTTAATAGCAGAGTACTGTGAATATCCTATCTTTAATCCTATTTTTACATGAAACAGGCTTTCTTGGGCACTCTTAAAATTAAAATTTAAATTTTTGACCTGACATTAATTCTCAAAAAAAGGTTTTTTTTCTTTAATATGTTCATTATTTATAAAAGCGAGGAAACAGCTTTTGTCTCATTTTTCTTATTTTTTACCTTATTTGTTTGAGATGCTCCAACTTAAGATGAGGGAGTTTTGAAACTGTAATTGAACTTCTAAATAAGCTCACAGGAAGTTATCTTCCTTTTGCTCTATTTAAGACACCACTGCTTTCAGAAATAGACTAAATACAGTCTCTAAATGCAATAAGGCAGCTCAACTAATACAACAGAACTGAAGTAAGGTACAGAAATAAATACAGAAATACAGAAACCTGTTATTTAGTATTGCTATTATTGGTTATTTAGTTATTACTTATATTAATGATTTTTTGGGGGGGGGGGGGGGAGAGCAGCAGTGATTATACCATTTTTCTTAGTTATACTAGTGTAGTTCACCTTGAAATAATGCCCTTCTTGTCAAGGATGCACACATTAAACACGAGAAATTAGGTGATGCTGTAATGTCTTTGTGTGTAACAGGTTTGCTTACGAATTCACCTAAAAAATTTGAACAAGAGGTAATTTCTCTCCGTTGTGTGTTTTCATTTTTTGACTTAAAAACACATTGCAGAAGACTAATCTTACATGTTAAAGAAAGGATGGATTGTAACAGAAATTCCTTCCTCCTAACCTAAGATACCCATGTCTGGATATTTTCAGGACCTTCTTGTACTTCAACGAAGCATGGGCTTTGACTTACAAGAAGTTGACTTATAAAGTGCAAAACTCCTAAATTGATCCCACATACGCTGCAATCTCCTGAGCAACAGTCTTGCTCAGGGAACAGGTTCATATGCCAATTAAAGCAAGGGCTGTCTGCTCCCGAACGCAGCTACACTTTCCTAATGTTTTCCTTATGCAGCCGGTGGTGCTCAATCAAGACATTTCAAGAAGCTAACCAGCACTGAATGTGTCAGTGGTTTTGATGGGATTAATTTTCTTCTAGTTTAGCTCCTTAGCTAACTTCCCTGCAGGGTCAGATGAGCATGGTGATGGCAGAATGAAGGTGGAGAGGGTTTGTTCACAGGGGTAGAGACTGAGGATTGAGCCCACCCTGGGGAAGGGATAGAATGAGATGGCTGTCACTGGATTGTCTTCAGTGTAAAACTATCTCCATCCTCAATTCTGCCACAAAAGCTGTCTGGACATTGTACTGGACTGCAGGTAGGACGTGTCTGAGCTCTACCCTCTCCCCCTCCTTCTTGGGGATGGAAGCAGAAATTGAGAAGTCATCAAGATGATCCATGTGCTTCAAGCTGTATGTCAGTATGCACGTGAATTAATCTTGGCTTCAAAGAAGCCATGTCTACTCCAATTTTTTCTGAGTCAAATGTGTAAATAGCAGACCATTGAAGTATCTGTTAAGTTTTCTAAAACTTAACTGAACTATAAGCAAATAGATTAATAAAATTAGAATATTTAATTATTTGGGAATTCACATGTTAGAATTATGAAAAGAGATAATATATTCTTTCAATACTCTCATTTTGCTTTCATTACCCCAAATTATACATTTCTTTTAGTTAACATTTGATGCTGAAACATGTGGTTTTCTTCTCTGTGCATGCTGTAGTCTCTTTATCTGAAAATGTGCAATTTTAAATTCCTTGTTAAATTCATTTGAAGGTCTTATAATTTGTTCTGTATATATTGCCTATTTGTGAATTTACCTACTGCAAGTAAGAACTTTCCTCCTTGCCTTTCCTTCCTCTCTGGCCCTGATTATGGGCCAATGTTTGCTTTTATGCTTGCACTCAATGTTACTATGTGCTCTATAATTCCTGGGGTGCTCACACAGCTGCTACTTGGGTAGCACTGGATGCTGTAACTATAAGTAAAATGCTGTAAGAATCAGATATATCAACAAATATAAAATTTTATGAATTAATCAAGCCTATTATTATTTTTAAATTATATTGACAAACAAATATAAATTATGGTGTTCTGTAGCATAATAGTGGAATGAATCTGATCTTAAGAACCAGGTAAAGAAACAAACACCTTGGGCTAGAGCTCTTTAAATTAGGAGAAATCATGAGAACTTTTATTCCCCTGTTTGCCTTAGTTTACATCTAAAAATAATTGCAGGACAACCCAGTTTGGAAATCTTTGAATATGGTGACAGTAAAGAATATGGTATGGACTATACCCTTTTGTCTAAAGATATTTCTTTTCCTCTAAACTTTGACTATGTAGCAGTTAAGTACCCAGTGAAAATAGTTTTCTGAAAACCTCTGAGGCAGTACATGTATTTTAAATGAGGACATCTTGACTTCTTGTGACTAGAACAAAACACACAGGGCAATTTAAAAGAATAATTAAGCACACAATAATAGTGACAAACTGAGTAGATAGGTATTGAAGCAAATATTTTCAAATGGGCAACGTCTTTCATCATTTATATATAGTTTCTGTGGTGTTATATGTTCTAGCCTTAACTTTTGCACTTCACTTCTCTCTTCTTGGGTAAGAGAGTTAGTTAAATTTTCTATTTTGACTCTCTGTGAACTTGATGGTTCCAGCTGAGGGGGCAGGAGTAACTTGATTCCTTTGAAAGATTTTTGCTTCTTCAGCTGTATGAGTCCAGGTATTTCAAATATGCTCTAAAAGGATCTTGAGGAGACTTACACTCCAGTTAGTTTTCTTTGAAGCTGTTTTTTGAGTGCTTTGTTCCACTTGCAGGTATACCTATATTTAAATGAGAAAGAGTTGATTTGTTGCAATAAGGTACTGACTGGAAAGGAAGAATTTCTCACCTGGGTCTGAAGCCAAAAGACGGTTAATGTAGAGTTGTGCCTTTAACTGGTCTTGGCTTATGCGTGAAAGTACTGCAAGAAGGGTTAACATGCATTATGCATCCCATTACTAATGGTTAGCTTTACTGACTTGAAAGGTGGCTGAGCTTGTAAAAATGGCATCACTTGAGCTCCTTAAATACAAGTCTCATTTTCTGTCAGTTGTGTGAAACATAATTAGAAGTTAACAGCTTTAGAAAAGTAACAAAGACAAGCTTGGACAAGGCAATAAAAGATTGTTCAGTTGAGTAGCTACCTTGTGATACAGTGCAAAGAAGCTGCATAGCGTGCATGCACTAATCTCAAGTTGGATAACTTATTGAAACATTATAAGTATAATATATATATATAATATAAACATAATAAAGAATTAACTTGGAGCAAGACTCTAGCACTAGGTTCTTGCTAGGTGCTCCAATAAAATCTTTGACAAAAGAGGTGGATGACTTGAAGTACATTAGAGACCTATAAGGAAATAGATTCATGTTTTTTATTTAACTGTAAACTTTTGGTTGTTTGCTCTTATGCTACATTTCACATGATTTTCCTGTTTTAGAGCTCCGTTAATATATGTCAGTGTTAAAGAAACTTACAGGGATTTGTATACATCTAGAACATGATCCTGTCAGAATAATTGTTAGTAGGTGTGCTGCTGGAGAAATAGAGTGTGTTGAAAATAGAAGATTGTGACATTAACTGCCCCACTTGTTCTTAAACCAGATATTAACTCGCATCTGTTTCAGCAAGCAAATGGGCAAAACAACAAAACAGAGTATGGGTAAGTAATGAAAAATGAAAAATCAGAGGTGTGAAAAGAAACAGATTTAAAGAAAAAAAGTTTCTGTTGGTAGTTTAAAAATTTAAAGTTTATTATTTTTTATAACAAATGAAGCATTTTTTTTAAATTAATGCCATAATGGTGAGTAGTTCTCATGTGCAGTTCCTCCTATTTTGTCCTTAGTTATTAACCAGTAAAACTTTCTATTTTAAGTAATATAAATGTTTCTAAGAGGTAACGTATTAAAAGGCTTTCTCTATTTCCATTCTTTTTTTTTGTACAAGGTCCTTAAGTGTTTTGTCTGAACCCATTTGTATCTGAGAAATATCAGCGGGTAAGAGAAATAGGTCTGTATCAATGAACAGAGGTAAGACTGTAAGTGACAAAGGATATAAATCCTCAGAAATCACTTCTGTAAACTTACTTGTATTAGTTCTCCTAACAGCATGTTTTCCAAAATTATTGTACCTCAACTTTCTTCCTGTAAGATGGGAGTGGTAGGAATGTTGCATTTAAACACCTGCAGACATGTGGTAAGAGCCACCTATTCTTCTAAAAATCCTGCAGGCACTCTGGAACTGCTTCTGAAAAGAAAAACTTCTGAATTTCCACTCATACTTTAGCTCTAACACCCTCACTGGCAAGAGTGCCTATTAGCAGCAGTGGAAGATGGGCATTCCATACTATTGCTCACATGAATCCACTACTTCACTTTGAGCATTACTTACCATGATACAGAGTAACTTATGTAGACTCTTAAACTTCCGGAAACATAAACTTTAAGGTCTTACTTCTAAATAGTATTAGATAGCTTATATTAGTGGAATTGTGTAATTGTTGTCTGCTCTCTGCCATAGGTGGCAAATTACGTAGCTACACTTTGCATGTGTGTTCTAATATGATTGTCTTGTGTAACCAAAGAGGATGAACATGGACAAGGAAATACCTGTTTTAATGAAAAACCTAGTTGTGTAGCCAGCTGTGCTGGAAGAAGGAAATATCTTTATGCTTCTCCATCCAGGATTTAGAAACTGCTATCACTAACTTGTCCATTTGGTTACCCAGCTGATTGGTGTTCTGTGTTGTGCTTAATGGAGTACTTTATATCCATTCAGAAGAAGAAAGAAAGGTTCATGTTTGCAATGAATTCACTTGGGGGCTACAATGTTGCGGTTTAGTGGCTGTGCTCACTGTCTCTGTAGAGACAGAGTTACTGTCAATCTTGGTGTCACACGTGAAGGGAAACCATTGTTTAGTGCCAGAAGAAAAAACTCTGAATTAAAGGGAAGGAAACCTACAAAGCTACCACAAGATTTGAGCTGACAGAAACCAGTAACTGGCAAGACAGTCATACACTAAGGGTTTTTAAGCAACTGTTTAAGAGTGATATTGCCTTAATAAAGTGAGTGCTATATAATTATAGTGACAAGCGTTTCAGATGTGTAGCAATACAGGAATAAATATACTTCTGAATTTGTACTTTCCAGGAGAATTGTTGCTCTAACTTGCAGATTGTAATTTTTTGTCTTCTGATGGTAAAAATTTGCAGTGCATGCAGTTTGATGTAGTATCTAATGGATACCAAGTTAGTCCAGAAAGCTAATAACAAAGAAAGTATTTTTATAATGAAAGAAACTTTTGCTCCTTAAATAATAAGTAGCATATATATAAAGAACTTGGATTACATCATCCATAGTGACAAATAAGATTTTACAGGGAAGTCAGGGTTTCAGGAGACCATCAATCAATATTTTACTGCTTTTCCATGACACCTAACATCACCAGTTGTCAATGAACTATCATTACTGACTCTCTCAGGGGAATCTATGAGGTTGCTTTACGTCCAACAACAATGATTGTCTGGTGTATTTTGTAAATATGTCCTTATTTAATGTCCTTTTCAGCACACTTCATAGGCTTACTAAAGATTGAGAACAGTGATGATGATAAATAGGTACGGGGATTATGGTTCTATACATTCTGCATGGTTCTGTTCTTGTAATTTTGTAATTGTTCATTTTATGCTGAATATGATGATACGATCCTGATCATCATTGTCTATTTTTAAATCAGTATACATTTTGCCACCAATTGCATGGGGTTAGGGGTAAAATATTGTTGGTTTCTTTCTCTTAAAAGTGGGCTTTTGAGTGCTAATTTTTTCTGCTTAAAACATTATATTCCAAATCCTTGATTAAATGAATTGATGTATCTTTATGATGTTTTATTAACAATTATAATCAATTTAGACAAATTGCTACTCAGAAAAGACTGAACATGTAACTACTTATTTCTGCTTGCAGAATTTTTGAATGAAAAATAATATTTTCCTTCTTTTTGGGAGGTCTCTGCTTGCAAGAGATGCCTTTCTTCAGTCAAAATCTTCTTAATTTTATTTTTTATTTTATTCTGTCTTGTTTAAAAGACACAAAAAAGTGAAAAGTTATTTTAGAATATTCAGAACTTGCTAAACATTACTGATAATAAAATATTTTTTCCTGTCCTCTATTGGCTTCCATGTCATTCTTTTGACCTTCATTGGAATACTGTAGTTGTTGTAAGTATTAACTACTATTAATAGTCTTTTTTTCATTAGAGGGAATATTAGTTTGCCAATAGACATGGCTTTGGATAAAATTGAAAACTTAGGGAAAAATATATGAAATCTGTTGAAAGACTACTAAAGACCTGAATTTAATGTCATTACTTCCATTCATGCTCATGTTGCAGGACTGAAGAACCATAGACTTTTTTAGAAATCAAAACAGAAGGACAAAGCTAATGAAATGTGATGAAGTTTATCTAAATGAAACCTAAATAATGTGAATTAAAATTATTTTCTGGGTCTTCACATATACTTCTTTAAAATCATGTGGTTTTGAAAGTTAGAACATCTATTTCTCTCTTGCCAGCTTTGTAACTCCTTTACTACTGTCAAGATGGGAAAATAAAGGATGTTGAATTCATGCTACAAAAAAGTGACTTCTAGTTGTAAATGTAGAACATTGGATATAATGTGAAATCAGAGAAGGTAAAGGTTTCTTCCTGCAGTAAATTACATTTTCTCTTCATTCGGTAGGCTTAATTGGAAATTGGTTAATTATTTACTTTTGTGCTTATGGATCCAGCTCTGAGGCTTCAGCTTCTGATGAAGTGGTTGGAAATTGCAAGGGTAGTGCTGACATCAAAACCATCATCTAGCTTAATCACCAATGGGTGATTAAGCTAGGGTTGAATAGAGAGGGAAAGTATTTGCTGAACTACAGCTATAGCATGAGTAATGAGGAAGAAACTTACTCAACTATGTTTTATTTATATCTGATAATTTCAAGCCTAGCAGTTCTAAACATGGTTTGGTATGTCTTGTTAGAGTAATTTTCAAATAAACTTAGAATTCGTCAACTCCCCCCTCATCTATATGCTGCATTAGAGAAAAAAGCAAAACACTTTATTATGTGCTTTTAAGGGTGTAAATAAACACTAGGATTAATGTTTAAACAATAGACTTTGAATAAACACAGAATATCTGATCACCTTCATCTCTCATACTTCCAGTTTCTTAGCTAATTGATGTGGTTCTCTTTCATGTGGCTTTTAACCAGAGTAATTCCAGTTAGTTATTACTTTATTTTTCTTTTTTGGCAACTGAACTTCAAAAAAAGAGATTTGTTTTCTTTTTTTGCTTTAAGCATAACTGAGCCAACACATGCAGCTTTTTCTGTCAACAATACTATTAATTGGATTCAAATTCCCCTCTTAATTCTTATGGCTTTTCTTGGTGTATGCTTTGTGAATATTATAGCTCTGGTTCTATTCTTTAAACCTGTTTTGTTACAAAAGAGTGTTTTGTTTAATGGGTTCACTCTTGTACGAAAGGAAGCAAGGTGGTTGGCCACATCTTAAAGGTGCGTGAAGCTAGGAAAATTTAGATAACATTAGATAACAATTAGCTATCTTTAGATAACAAGACACTGTAAATGTATATATCTGCACTGGGATATCTAAAGACTTCCTCTAATAAGCCATGCTTTAGTTTCTGACACCAGAAAATGGTCAAAATAGCATTTCTCCAATATGGGGAGTGAGGAAAGTTTCACTTCAATTATTTGGGGTGAAAAGAATAGTAGAGAAAAGAAATGTTCTCATCACTTTCTTTTTTAAAATGCAGTACTTGATATACAGATAGAAACACAGTTATTTTCTAGCCATCTCCATTGCTTACAACAATGCTGTGTGGTATTGATACAGTAACATATTCTTTTACTTATTTTGGTTTCTAATGCTTCTTTTGCTATTAATAATTTCTATTCCCCCAAAATTGTATAGGATAATCTGACAAATATAGATGATTTTTGCATACAAGTATGTTTATTGGTGAATTTATCTTCACACATTGGATTTCTAGATGCAACAAGTGTGTGTAGACAGTGCTTAATGCAACCATTGCATATGCTTGACTTTCTGTGCCTATCATAAAGGCAGGTGGTCCTCCTCACAGTTCAGTTTACCTTTCAGTGGGAGATTTTGCAAATTCTACTTCACCCCTTAATGTAAGATAGTGATTTGAAATTAACCTTTCCTAGCATTTTTCTGAGGATCTGGGTTTAACAAGATATCAGGAGAGAGAATTATCCCAGTACCAAAACTGATAACCAACGAATAGCAGAATTAGTGTGTGTTTTGTTTTAATCACAGTCTGGAGAAAAACTGTAATGTTCAGATGAAATATTATGTCTCCTTTAACCATTTTTCTAGGGAATATTTATTCCCTGTGAAATTATATATGTTGAATTATTATTTCATTCTGTGAATCTGTATTCTTACTTCATTTTTAAGCCGTTCCTTACACACAGTTAGGATCAACACTATAATCACTGTGCAGTGTGTGTGGGGGGTTTCTATGCACAACTTCCCACAGGCAGAACAGTGAAACTCCTAACAGCTAAGAGTGTAATGTAATCTGGTGGAGGAGGATCATTCTTTCCTCTCTCATTAGGCTTTAAAGTAAACACACCCTTGAAGGAACTGAAACTGCTTCAGTACTGGTGCTGTGGTGGAGAGAAAAAAAATACAGTGAACAAATAGGCAGTGGTATGGAAACGTAGAAAGTCTGGAAAGTGTTGACAGAATGTGGTATTTGTTTTGGTGTGCTAGGAAAAGCCTATTCCACATTGCAAATACACCATCCTCTATACTGTGATAAAGGGGGAAGAAAAAAAAAAAAAAGAATGAAACCAAACTAGCATAGTCAACAAAATTAACAAATGTATTTTTATATGAAGTGATAACAGTAGTTTGGACATGAAATGTCTTTGGTATATGCTCCCAATTTAAGTGCTTCCGTTGTTATGCTATTATCAAGATGATAAGCTGTGAGGAGTATATGCTTAAAATGGGCTTCTAGGCTGATATGCAACTTTACTATGCAACTTAGAAAATAAGCTTCAGTATGAACTGACAGACTCTAACCTACAGTATTGACCCTAACCAGCAAAGAAAACAGATGGTAAATGCATGGCTTGCTAACTGATCATGCAGTTGGGACACAGTAGCAGGGAATTATGTTCCTTGAATTTTCATAGTAGGTGAAAAAATTAAACCCTTAATAAGAAACCCTATTGCATGAGTACCTGACATTTCAGTAAACTAACTGATTTCATTATAGATCACTTTTACTCTCCCTGTCCATAAAGCAAAGCTCTATTAGCCACCTTTTGGCATTTTTTTGAGTAACCCTTTTTCCCTTGCCATTGAAATGAAAGATATAAATCTTCTCTGGATTGATAAGAGCATCTACAACTATTGCAGCATGATAAATGACCTGCAGTTAAATTTTCTTATGCAAAGTTGCATAAGGCAATAACCTTATGCGTTCCACATTTTTAATAAAATCATGATCTTACCTTGTGAGAACTCAGATATTTTACTGAGAGGTGGTTTGCAAGCCACTGCACATTCATCTATGTTAAAAACATGAAGTTTTTTTGAATCTTTTTTGACTTGAATGTCAATTTCCAAATTGCTTTGAAAGCAATCCTACAAAATAATGGAGAAGGTTGTTTAGATGGGGAAAAAAAAATTACTTGTCTGATGACAAATATTTTTGTACCAGGAAATATGCTGTGATGTCTCCTGGGTTCAGCTCCCTTCCCAGTTAGTATTAACCTATGTACAGTTACCTACTTCCAGTAAGAGAGTTAATTTTCTTCCTCTCAGAGTCTGCTAACTGCACTGCTCTCTTAATTTTTGTGATGATTAGCAAAATCATTTTGAGAATAAAATTCTCCTTTCTTTCCCTTACTCCCTAAGTTTTGTATTCCTCTGAGGACTTGAAAGAGTTGAGGAGTGTCTGCATGTGACATGATGGTGTCTTTAGTTCATTGATACTGCATGAAGCTCTGATTATACTCTTCTCCCTCTGCTAATATTATTCTCCAAGGGTTCAAAAAATTTTCTGTTAAGCATCTACCTGATTAACTTAATGAAGCTGGAGCAGCCAGTTGGCCCAACATTTGTTGTTGCAGCTGCAGGCAGAAGAAATATTTGTGTTTCCAAGGAACACCTCCTTTCCTCAACTTTTCCCCTGGCTTTGATTAGTCTAAGTTTGCTACCCAAGAAAGACCAGCAGTAGGTTCCGTAAAGGGGATATGAACATAAAGGCAGTATTACCATTAAAATTGGCCAAATAATGGATAAAGTTGGAATGAAAACAGGACTCTGACAAATAATAATAGACTGGGGAATAATATGAAAACAACATGCAGACTTGACTTTCATAAAGAAGGAATTGAGAATTTCCTCTTTATATTCTACCCCTTTTTGTGAGTCCTGCTGTGTCGTGCCCATAAGTCATTGGAATGCTTTTACTGTTGGAGATTAAAATATTATTAAGCTTTCACTTTGAACAGTGGTGGTCATGGGCGGTTATGGGTAAGGGGTAGAAAAGCAAAAAAAGTGGGTTCTTAAGAATACAGAAAGTGAGTATCAGGGTCTACATTTATCTTGATAACTTGAACTTTGACAAAAGATATTAAAAAACTTACTTGATTAGCTGAAACTTTACACTTTTAACTGATTTAAATTATCAGGTCCTCTTGTATTACTTTTAAATGACAGTATTTTAAAAGAATGTGTACATGATAACATAAACTCTTCACACAATTTTTTTTTGAGTAAATAATCATAGAATCCTAGAATTGTTTATGTTGGAAAAGACCTTTAATAATATCAAGTCCACCCATTAACCTATCACTGCCATCCCACCACTAAACATGCTCCTAAGCACTTCATCTACCAGTCTTTTAAATACCTCCAGGGATGGGGACTCAAAAACTTCCCTGGGCAGCCCATTCAAAATCTTTAACTATGGGCTTCTAAAAGAACGAGGGTTTTGACTGACTGCTCTCTGCCTTTCATACCTCTGTACTAAGAAAATCAGAGCTGTGCTACATAAAGCAGTACACAAAATATAAAATATACAAAACACTACTGGCAAGACCCTGGGTTTGGAGAAGCTGCGACTGCTGAAATATGCAGTGTTGTAAGAATTTTCTAAGCCTGCAATTTCATGATATCTCCAGAAACTGAAGAAAAAAATAAATATTTTAGGTCTATATTGTATTTGCAATTTCTGTCACTTTCTTGTAATGGAACAGGATGTTGTCTTTAAAATATTTTACAATTTGATATACAATTTTATGTGTCTGTTTCTTGATATCAAAGTAATTTATTTGAGGTATCTGGGTTTGCTTTCTGGCATTCCATGTTGGTTTTCTTTGTTATTTTTGTGATTATTTTAAGTAATATTCTTGTGGTCCATCTGTGGAATAGAAGAATTTTCATACAATTTATTGTAGTGCATTATATAATTCTAAGCATGCATCCAATGTGACTAAATTGAGAAACTATTCATTCTGGGCTCTTTGGAGATACAAATATTCTCCACTCTTACTCTGACAGCCTACAGTAAAGAGATGCATGGGAAGAGGCCTTAGGCAAGGTATATTTTCAAGTACTGAAGTGATTCTTCCATGACAATAATTGTAGAAAAGGCAATTTGCTTTGAGATTGTTTTTGTTTTTCATGTGTAACTTAATTTGTGCCTTTACAGCAGTTTGCATCATTTTGATGTATATTTACTGGGTTTTTTTAAGTATTTTGCTTCTTGGTTTCTGCTAGGTTTTATTTGTTTACAATGAAAAAGGAAGGTATCTATTTAAAAATACAGTTGAATAGAGCATTGACATGGGTAATGGGAGAGAGGTGTGGCACCTAAACCAGTTTTTAATTTCTTGATAAATTTCACATTACCTATCACAAGTTCTGTTCTCGCAACAATCATCACACTGACACACACCCAAATATACAAATTAAAAGCTGTGTTTCCATGTGTATTGGAGTGCAGAGAAAGTAAGAATGTGATCCCTTTTTGCTTCCCTAAATTGCTTCAAAAAATATGAGTAGTGTGTTTTGTAGATATCCAATGTATTGTACCAAAAAAAAGGATCCTCTTCACTTTTTTTGCTTTAAAAAATGGGATAAAAGAAGCTATTCAAAGATGTGTTAGCTCCATTGACAGCTCCCAGTTTTTACTGTCACCAGAATAATGGCAACTGTTAGGATGACAAACCATTTATCACAAAACTCTGAGCTTAGTGTCAATGAATAAATACTTGTTAAACTTCCAAACCCAGTTTTCATAAACAGGGGAATGAAATATAAAGGACTGTTAAATGACACTGCTTTTAATGGGGACAGGAAGAGAAAAAGATGTGGAAAAGAAGGGAATGGGTTAAACTTGGAAACCTAACAGAATAATAAAAAGTTGTTGCTTATAGTGCATCTGGCTGTAAATAAAATATTTAGTATATCAAATGATGTTGTTACAATACCTAACAGTGAAGATAGTACTTTCATCTTAATTATGCATATATTTTGCTTTTTGTAGAGAAACTTTTTGATGCCATATGTACTCTATCAGTGGTTCTGTATTAAATTACCACTGTTTCTAGTGATGGAACTTCTAAGTTATATTTGAACAAAATGTGTATATCCCTAACATACTGTGTTAGTGTCAGTGTGGCATTCAAAATATGTCAAAGTCCTGAAATATTTGCTGGAATTTGACACCACCATGCCTACTTTGTCTACTTGGAAAGTGATTTTGTTATAAATTATTTGGAAATCCTACTACTATTTATGCATATGAAGAGAAGAATTTGGATTTTTTTTTTTAAATTGAAATATCTCATGTTTCTGCAGTGGTGCCCAGCGACAGGACAAGAGGCAATGGGTACAAACTGAAACATAAGAGGTTTCAGTTGAATATGAGGAAAAGCTTCTTTAGTTTGAGGGTGACAGAGCACTGGAACAGGCTGCCCAGGGGGGTTGTGGAGTCTCCTTCTCTGGAGAGATATTCAAGGCCCGCCTGGACGAAGTCCTGTGTAACATGCACTCGGAGAATCTGCTTTAGCAGGGGGGTTGGACTAGGTGATCTCCCGAGGTCCCTTCCAACCCTTGAGATTCTGTGATTCTGTGAGAAGTGAACGTTGCTTCAGTGATAGAACTGTGATTTGAAAACAAGCCAGTCTAACTCCTTACTACTAAAAATGCTGAAAATCAATACTTTTAAGGAAAAGTTAAAGACTGTGCTTGTATTTATCACTTTTTTTTTCATTTCCTTTGATACTCCTTCAAAATGAAGTTACACATTTTTTTTGAAATGCAAATGTAAACTGAGGTTTTTTGGGAAAAAAAAATTAGACAAGTTCCTGTGTGTATCAAAGCTCTCATGTAAATAAATGATTGTTTGAGAGCAGAAGTTTGTTAATGATGGTAATTACTTCAGATGATCTGGTATCTGAATACTTATTTCCTGAAAGATGTTTATAGAGTAGTTGCTCAGTATATGTGCTGGCAGTTTTCAAATCTGCATAGCTGTATTGGAGTTTTCACATAAATCTGAGAATTCTTACCTTCATTTTCTTTTAGTTGCATGAGGCATAACTCGTGCTTATTCATGCTGTTGCTCTTGGCTATGTGACTCTCAATAGACAAACTTCCTGAATAACGATGGCATGGTCTTATGTTTTCCACAAAATTGCTTCAAAATATAAATGCCATGCAAACTGTGGTAATAAGAAGATGCTGTAAATAAGCAAAACCTGTAAATTTATATGCTGAATATCATATACTTTTAGGAATAAGTTCAAATCTGCATGTCTTTGGCACATTTCATTAATAGAACTAATTTTGATAAAATTGTTTTCTATCCTGTAGAGAAACATGGAAGAGACTGCCTATATACATCCATGTAGCAAATCATACCCAAATATAGAAAATAAACTGCAATACTTATGATGCATTCAAAAGAAATGTAAATTTTCTGCTTAACTTTTAATTTTATGCATAGATTTACTAAATGAAATCGATATAAATTAGAAGAATGTAGAATTCACACAACTAATAAGTGGGAGACTCCAGTGTCCTGACTCCCTTTTGCCACACTAAATGGGTAATCTTACTTTCTGCACTAGGGCTTTCTGTGGAATAAGATGTTATTCAACTGAAATCAGCAGTAGAATTAGAAACCTGTCCTTGAAGCAGATTTTGGCTACATGAATTACTCCAGTTATTTTCACAGAATAAATGAATGAGTAATGTGCAACTCTAAGGGATAATGCACTGTACAAGGGGATGTGTGTCTGTCCAAGAGCTTCTTTTCTGAAATAAACACTGAGTTGGGTTTTTTTTTTCCTTTATCCAAGTGTTGTCTGCTTTTTCTCTTACTGCTTTGAAGGACAATTTATGTGTGACTTTCTGCAGTAAATGAGAAACTGTTCACTTTCTGCATGCCTTCTCATGCATGTTCTGGATAAAGTAATTAGTGATCAGCTAAGACTTGACGAAACTCTCTGAACTCTGTAGTGTGTTATACTGGATGAATCTTTGTGATCAAAAAGACTGTCTGAAGGGTGATGTTCAAATGTGTCTAAATAAGACATCTTATATTAGAGTTAGCAAACAATTTATAATTAACTCAAGAGGTATGAAGTATTTGAGGTATCACAAATAATGTCTTTTAGAGCAAATGTTAGTTTTTTAGAGCATGCTTGTTTCACTGGAAGTTGAAGCGTGGTTGAGGCAGATTTATTTTAGGAATATAGGATCTATAGTGTTAATACGGCTTATAGATCGTATTTATTCTTGCTGCTTTGGGAAATAGCTGACTAATGTTCTGCTTCTATGATATATGTGGCTAACATTCAGGAGTATGATTTGTCATTTTGCCCATCAGGTATTAGGGAGGATATAGAGGGATTGCAGAGTAGTGAAGAGACAAAACAACAGGATGACTCCCAGTCTCATGTCTTGGGATCCCTTGTCTATTTATCTTCTGATTGAGAACCTTCATATACTTATATCCAGCAGTTTAATAGGGTTTTGGTTTACAACAATGGGGTTTTGGTCTATAACAGTTTTGGTCACTGTTTGATCTCTCATTCATTTTCCCCTTTTATTTAGATGGGGATAGCTGTTTTGTTTTCTCCTAGGAAGGACAGTCTTGCTAGATTATCTCCTGATAGTCATAGCCAAATCAGTGTCACACCCTGTGTGTCCTTGAGGGAAATATGAGTGATCCAAGGCATACTGCTGAAAATGGAAAACACCACAGTTACTTTGATATATTGAAAGTAGTTTTCTCAATTTATTTAAGTTACTTACAAGGTATTTCACAAGGAGCATACTCAGATTGGTACTTGTGGTTTCTGATACAACATATTCTAGAAGACAATTAATATTTCAGTACTGCTTTCTGGATTTAAATACTCTACATGCTACAGTTTTGAGGAACTGCCTTTTGGGTGGACTTGAAACTTCCTAGATGTAGAAGCTGAATTTATGACATGGTATGTGGAGGTGCCAGGGATTACTTAGTTTATGAACTATTTAAAAACCAATACAACTGTATTTCATGTTTGGGTTTTTTTTGTTGTTGTTCAAAGAAAGCCTATTTTTAGATTTCACTTTGGTCCTAACAAACAGGAGAAAGTAGTATTAGAGTTGCAAAGATGAGTAGTTACATACTTGTCAACTTTAACCTCTGATTTCTTCTCTAGTCTTCAACCTTAGCCAAAACCCCCCAAATGTTCCTGCCTAAGGGATCATGCTTTGTCTTGCCTCATTAATTTTGGTACTTAAAGATTAATAGGATGTATTTCAGTATTTAACAATAATTTTAAAATAAAGGCTGACTGATTAAGTTACTCTCTGAAATCAGGGTATAATCTAACAGTAGTTTTGTCCTAGTGATAATGCTGCTGTGAGTAAAAAATGCTGTTTGCATATCTAATGATTGCTTATTTCTTTTTTCAGAAGTTTTTCGTGTCTGGTTGAAACAGATTTATTTTCTGTGCACATGTTTGCATATTACTTAGACCTGTTCTCCAGGTTAGTCTGGGATAGAAAAAAGGATCTAGCTATTAGAAAACTGTTAACCTAGCTCAAAGTAGTACTGTGATGGGGATTCATAACCTCTGAAAGAGAGAAGGAAAGTAACATTACAAGGCCAGTAGGGATTTATTCATTAATGAACTAATACCCTCCCTTGATCAGGTGGAAAATGACATGGATAGCAACATGAGAACTAGCTAGCTCTTATGACACAGGTGCCCTTAACTGGAAGCTCTTGTAATCTGTCTCCTACATCTTAAATTCTTCTGTGCATGAAGAAAATATCTGCAAAAATAATTAATTGAGCCTACCTTCTATTAACTGTCAAGGAGAAGAATAAATGCTGTGGAGGTGAGCAACCTGAGATCTTGTTGTGTATACAAGGAAGTGATCTACAAGCTGGGCATGAGGTATAACTATACCTTTCAGGAACTTAAGGTGCTTTTTGATCTTCAGAAGGTGCCAAGTGAATGTAATGATGTCTGGAAACAGGATTCCTTCATTAGGATTGAGCTACTTCAAGGCCAAATTACTGTTTTTTTTTTAAAAATCCTATTTTAAGGTGTCTCTTACGAATAGATTAAAAAAATTAATGGTAATGTTGCTATGTTCCTTGTCTTTCCCAGTTTTTATGAGTCAGAGTAATGCCAAATCACTGTTTATATGAAGGCAGTTTGGTACAACAGCTAAAAGATTTGGAAAAGTTTAAAGAGTACCAGAATGTCCTGTATAGTGAGTTGGCTCTAAAAGGCCTAGTCTTACCAGAAAATTGTAGGGCTGTTAAGCAAAGAGCGAAGGAAGGAAAGGAGAAATCTTGGGATAATTAACTTTGTATATAAACTAAAGAAAGACTGATAAAATAGTCTGAAAATTCTTTGAAACAGCACAAGAAATAGTTATATGTTTTGACAGAGGAAATAAGATTATTAAATCAGATTAACTTAGTCTTCTAAAACCAAGATAAATTGGGAAAACCTGTGCCAGCTTCTTTTGACAGAGTTGGTCAGTAGGAGAGAAGAAACAAGCCTTTTTTAAAGTCATCCTTATACCACAATTAGAACTTCATTGTTGAACAAAGAATTTTAAACCCTCCAATTTTTTGCAAGGTAATGAACACTTGCAAACATTGTACTCCTGTTGACTCATAATTCAAAAATAAGATGCCATCCATATAAATTGGAAGGAATTTTTTTCTTTAGTAAGTGGAAATGCACTTTTAAAGAAAATAATGGTGCGACCTTTGCTTACCTTTTTTAAAGCCAAACACTTAGAGTCCAAAAAAGAGAGGGAGGGATGTTTATAAGAGTGAGACTCATTCATGTAGTCCATGACAGGGCACCTATTTTAGGAGCCTAGGCTATTTTTTTTTTATTATTATTGTATTTGATAGAGAGAGGTCAGCTCTTAATTGCTGTGACTTTTCTTTGGTTTTAAAGAGGGATTAGGCTTCTGAGGTTCCACAGTTGCTTTATACTGACATAATTGTATGTTGCCCCTGAAAGGAGCTCAGGCAGCTGCTGGCTGAGCTTGATAGGGAATTGAATTGGTCAAAACCTAAGCTGCTAAAAGAGAAAAGAAACCTTTCAGACAGATTAGTCCTCAAATCTAGCTCATTGTTCAGGTGCATAAATACCATTGCTGGCAACGCAACAATATGGGAATGCACAGGGAGAGTTCAAGGGAAAGGGTCTGTGATTTGCACACGTATTGGCTTAAAGTGAGCTGAGCCCTCAGTTAGGCAATGTGAGCATTCTGCTAGGGAATATAGATTCTGAAATTACATATGAGTTTGTCTGCTTTTCTGCGCTGTCATGCATATGCTGTGTGTCTGAGAATAAAGACACCTCCCACTGGCAACACACAGAAATTAACTTTCTCTGTGGGCTGGTTATTTCTAATTGCAGCCAGTAAGCTTATGTTCAACTTCTTTTGAAACATCTGACACAGGTCATTGCTGCAGTGGGAAAATTGCATTAGAAAGAGCAGCAATCAAATTTAAGATGGGAGTTTCAGTCATAACAGAAAATCAGTATACCAATGCTGCAAGGAACACATAGAGCTATTTCTCTTGCAAAACTAAATAACTGTTTTCTCATGCTCTGAAGCACTGTTGGCAGTGTCTGAGTTATGCTCGCACACTGGTGTGCTCTTCAAATTATCCAGGAAGTGTTATTTCACCTTGCAATCACGAGACCTGTCTTCCCCCGTTCAAATACTGAAATCCCCTTACTGACTAAAAAACAGTTCTCACACTAGCAATTTCTTTAAAACTAGATTTTACAGCAATGTATTGAAAAATGCTAGGTAAATTCATTAGAGTATCTTGCCCTATTTGTATTTCATATCCCAGTGAGTGGTATCACATTTGTATGGCAAACATGTTTTCTATGGTTGTAGGTTGAGATTTGCAGCGTCTTTGGCTGTGAAGCCCTCAGTTGAATCCAGTAACAACTTTCTGTCATCCTTCCTTCATCTGCTTTTTTCCTCAGGCTTCATAGGAAATGTCGGCTTAACTGCCATGGGGTTAGTTACAATGTTACCCTTCCTAATCAACGATGTCATGTTAGCACTCTTTCAGGGTACTGTAATTTTCTTAGTTAAAGGCTTCTCTAAATAGCTAGACTGAAAGGGCAGAGAGAAGAGTTATGTTGTTGGTTTTATTTATATCCTCTTCCCTGGTAAAGGAAGTATGTTCCCATTCTTTCATAATGCCAGATCATAATTATTTTAATAAATAAATAAAATTTAAAATATCTATTGAATACTCTGACATTTATAAAGAACTCTTTTTCTGTTGTACCTGGCTGTTTATAATTTTAAATAATAAAAATTTTGGTTTGTGCTTCTAATTACTGAGTTGCATATTTTTACATTTTTTTTCCCAGAGTTCTTTTAATTATGCTACTGATTCTTGAATTTTCTGTACTCAGAAATTTTGAATTCCGTTCTCTTATAAAAAATGGGCAATGTATCTCCAGATTTCTATGACACACTTGTCTGTTTGAAAGCCTGAGAGTCTTTTTATGACTTGTAATCTGAAGCCATAAATTTATTAAAAAAAAAAAAAAAAAGCAAGCGGCTGAGTTTGAGAAAGGTTGTAACGAGTTTGTTCTCTATTAAAAAAAAAAAAAAAGAAGAAAAAAAAGAAAAGGCCTCGAAAACAGATCTGACCAGGATTAGTTTCTATAAATGTTTTTATGCTAATGACAAAACAGCTTAGCATTTATTGTTTCTCATGTTGCTGTGACCTCCCCTTATGATTTCTTCTTGCACAATTTCTTTCTCAGCATAGTAAAGTTAAAGGCATAATATTTTACTTCCATTTTGAGCTTGCTGCAAGCCCTTTCTTTCTGAATGCGATCACTGAGTAACATTTTTACATAAAAGGTGGGAGTAATTTTATCTCACAATGAATGCATAAGCTGCCACTGTGTTGTCAAACACTTTCCTAATGGGTTGCTTTTGGTTTTTTCATTGTTACAGACTTATAACTGTAGCTCACTCTTGCGAAGTAAATCTAGTCTGCTTATTGTCATAAATGCATGGCAGCTGGAATTAGTGATCATGTTTTGATGCCATGAGCTATTACTAATTAGCATATGATTGATCCAAGATTGGTCTCTGAGCATATTATTACTTATTAGTGTGTGTGCATGTCTGCATATATATATACACATTCAAATAGGGGACAGTTGATATTCTGTTACTCTCTCTGCTTTTCTTGTCAGGTTTGTCAAGCTTTCTGATATTAAATGCTTCAAAATGCCATCAGTAAAAAGTTAGTTTGGGTCTTTTTTATCATTCATTTTCTGTGAATGCACTATGATATTTGTGTTCATACATATACAGTAGAATAATATTTTCCCTCCATTCATTTAATTTTTATGCAATGAACTAATGGTTGGTTACTATATGGGAACAGAAATTAACCAGTTCTTGCTTTTTCACATATTTTGATATTGTTTGAATAAATATGCAGAAGGGTGTAGAAGCTATATAGGAATCATATGAACAGAGTGTTTGCTTTGTTTTAGGACCTATTTAAAGAATTTTAAAAAGGTATTAATAATCGCAGCCTGGTGTGGTCTAGCCTGACTGGCAACTAAGCACCACACAGCTGCTCGCTCACTCCTCCCCAGCCCCCGCCCCGCACCACTGCGGGGGCGGGGGGAAGTAAGACCCATGGGTTGAGATAGAGACAGTTTAATAAGAGAAAAGAATAACAATAGTAATAATAATAATAATAGCGGTAAGGGAAGATACAGAATATACAAAACAAGTGATGCACAATGCAATTGCCCACCACTAGCCCGTCCCGAGCTGCGATCACTCCCTGAGCTGCGATCACTCTCCCCATGGCTGACCAACTAACCCCCCCGAGCATGACTTTATATGGTATGGAATAACTCTTTGGACAGTTTGGGTTAGCTGTCCTGGCTGTGCTCCCTCCCAGCTTGTTATGCACCTGGCTGAGCAGCAGAGGCTCAAAAAGTCCTTGAGTAGTCTGAGCACTACTTAGCAACAACTAAAACCGTCAGTGTGTTATCAACATTTTTCTAGTGCTAAATCCAAAACACAGCACTATGCTAACTACTATGAAGAAAATTAACTCTATCCCAGCTGAAACCAGGACACAGCCTTATACATCTTCCATTAAAGTAGTGAAGATCATCAGAAGACATTAATTTCTTCATTGTTCAATTTTGATTGAATTTATTACATCCCAATGTTTGCTGAATTCCTCATTGGTTTGTAGAAAGGAGAAAAATCAAACGAGAGTTCTTTCCAGTACTAATGGATGTCAGCATGAGCTTTTCAGTTATCCTTGTTAACAGTTTTGCAAAGACAAAGACTAAATGAGCAAGAATTTTTTTTTTCAAGTACAGACTTAGTGCACACTGGCAGGTAAAAGGGAGTAAACTTTTCCATCTAGCTGTGTGTATTCTCTTTTTGACCATTTACTTTTGTTATCTGAGGCTGTCAATATGTTAAAAGCCACTAAACTCACACTTCACACCCCTGAAAATTCAAGTGTCATTCATGATATCATTGCCAGCTATATCAATTCCTTCCTATGGTAATTAGCTTGGATCTCTGTAAATGCTGCAAATCAGAACAGCTTTCAAATGTACAAATGAATTCGAACGACTGTAAAAATTAATATGTATCTGTTGGGTTTTGTACAATACGATGATCTTGAAGCTGCATGTGACTCAAAGGATAAAGGTTGGCCCCCTCCTCTCTGCAAACAGTTTCAACAGTGCTTACACTTCAGACCCAAAGAAATGTCCTTGGTTTGGCAATATAAATTTATTTCAGCCTTCAGAGACAACTCGCAAAACAAACGTGGAATGAGAAGGGAAAGGAGGGTGAGGGGAAGAAGGAGCAGAGTTAGAATAAAAATTACAGACATAGGGGAAAGCGAGAGAAGGACATTAGAAAACAATGATGTCTTCAATGTTCTATTGCTATAATATACCGGCTCTTCATTCCTGCCTGAAAGTACTTTAAATTCTTGTTTTAAGACTCACCATTAAGCACTCAGTAAGTCAAGACATGATATCTCTAAAGTATATTTTATCATAAACAATTCTCAAATTAAATTCAAGAGAATTTCCATGAGTTAATTATCTTCTCATGAAATAAGTTTATTTTTAAGGGCTTGCTAGGGATTGACAGGTAAATATGTAAACATGCAGAAATGAATGTGAGGAAAGATATCTTGATATTGAATCTTAGCTCTGTCAAACATTATTTACCTAATTCATAGGACAATTATGAGAACTAATGTTTGCACACTTCTGTGTTTGCAAGTGACAAGTGTTATCAAAAGCCATACTCGTATTTTTCATCCATGGGCAGAATTTTATTTTCATTTAATTCCTGGGTCACAAGTTGGCAGTGAGTAGTTGGGGTGTGTTTAAACTTGATTTAATATTTTTTCTATAACAAAACAGTGCAGAAACCAATACTGACAGAATTCTCTCTTTCAGTTCAGAAGCAGTACTAAAGACATTATGTTTCAGGAGGGTAGATTTAAAATGCAAAGTCATTAGTTTGGTTTTGTGTTGACTGTATCCTAATACAACTGCTGAATTGTGTGCTTGTTGGATTTGCCTTAACAAGTTAATTTAAAGACTTCAGTAGTATTATGTTAATACATTAAGAATACAGAAAATAAAAGTGCATGGTATGGTGAGGCATCTCTCACTATTTACATTTCTACAGAGACATCCTATAGAAAATATTGAATATATATATTATAATGTTAGTAAAATAAAATTATTAGTAAAATAAAATTTAAACCCAGTATTCTGATGTGTGCCTTTGTGCAAACTTGTAATGGTTTTACCGTTTCATTGAAACGGACCATCTGTGGGAAGACTGCAACTGATGCTGTCCAGAGGAAAAAAATTCTGCAAGGAAAGACAGGGCACAATTAATGGCCAGCCAGAGCAGAAGAATCTGGCAGTGTCAGTTGATAAAACACACCTGTGTTCAGGGAAACAACAAGTTGTCATCAGAAAACTACTCTGATACTGCTCTTACTTCTGCTGCCACTTTTGGCTAGTGTAACGGAGTGATCTGTATCTGTTTCACATTAAATTTGCTGGAGGTGTTGCCTAAGGGTTGCAGAGTGATAAATATTACTTAGATGTGAATTTTGTTTCTGTGTATGTGTTATATGAAACTTCTCTTGTCCTACATCTTTATTAACTTAGCTGCATGACATATAATCTTTGTTTAAGAAAGTCGTGTTTTAATCAGAGCATCTACCAATCCATAGTTCAGGAAAGTCAGCTTTCAATATGTGGCAAATATAATGGTGGATTCTCTGCTATTTTTAACATTGTCAATAAGGGTTGATTCTTCACCCATAAAATACTATACCTTTACAAGGCTGGTGTCCCAAGCTATAATTTGGAGAGAAATATCAGGGGAGGGAAATAATCTTTATGCTCTTGTGCCATACTTCTTCTACATGAGTAATTTTATTTGGCTGAAAATGGTTTGCTTTCTCATTCAGTTAAACCAGTGGCACAATTCATGTAAGTAGTTACAGACCTGCATCTTTCTGGATATAAGTTTAAGTTAGAAACTTAACAATTCAAGTCACCCATACAATTAGAAAAAGCCGGTGTTTGAATTCAGTCTGGTTTTTTGAGCCTGATCTGTAAATGGAAGAACTCCTTCATAGCATGTGTAACTTAATTCATTTTCCCCTCATTACAGAAATAATTATACAAACTCTACCTTTCATCATAGAAGCAAATACTTAAAAATATATTGACGTACACTACTAACCTTTGGTGCCTTGGAGGTAAAGTTATTTGGTCTTGATAACACAACCACCTTGCAGGACAATGAATTAAAGATAACTTCTACTGAGTGGCTTTGTACAAATACTGTTATACCTTAAAGCTTTAGAGTGTTCTGTATCCAGGTCAGTGCTGTCATCGTTGACCTCTTTTGCTTTTGTTGTGGTTTAACCTGGCAGGCAGCTAAGCACCACACAGCCGCTCTCTCACTCCCCCCCTTCCTCAGTGGAATGGTGGAGACAATTGGAAATAAAAAAGTAAAACCCAACAGCTTTTATGACAATAAAAGTTGCTGTAATAAAGTAAATTATTTATTTTATAACTACAGGGTGATGTCAATCCAAATCAGCATGTCTGTTTAACAGATAATGCCACCTTTTTCTTCTTTGTTGTGGCTTAACAGCAACAGTGGTGACCCTCAGAAAATAAAACCTTTTCCTCAGGGTATAAAGTAAATTCAGAATTACAGTCCAGCGGGCAGGCTGGTTATGAGCAATAATCTCAAATCCAGAACAAAAAGCCATATGTTTAGAATAAGTGAATCCCTTGAGGAAATGCAGGTCTATTCTAACCTTACGGATTATGCTAAAATGAAATTAATTGCTCTATCTGATCCCTTGACCTGAGTGTGGGAAAAATGGTATTAGTAAACTTCTACATGGGGGTAAGGGGAGAAGGTATAGTAAAAAATGAGTGTAATTTTTATGCATCGTTCTATAACAATACCAGGTTAATCTATCATAATAATTAGCTTTCTGAAAAGCCTGTTACTTGAGTATTCTGTTATTATCATAGCTTCTCCACAGCTGTTCCTTCATATTAAATACAGAATTTTCTAATCTTTTATGTTTGCTAAGTAGCATTACGCATAGTATACTGAGGATGAATGGTAAAGAATGGAAGAGAGCAAAGTGTATTTTGCTTTCACTTTAAACTGCTAACTAATAGTAACTCAAAAATGTGTAGAAATTTGTCCCCTTACCCCAGATAAAAGTCTTTAAAATGCAGAATGACAACCCAGCTTTGGCTTCAGCTAAAGGAGTCTATAATTAGCTACTTGTACCTTGCTACCTGAGGATTTTCCTGCCCTCAAAATAACTGCAGATATTTAAGGATGGATTGGCTTAGACACTGAATTTTTAAAACAGTAGGGATAAGTATTACACATATGCAAAAGTCTAGCTTGATTGCTATAGTCCTGAAGTCAGCCATCTGAAGTCTGAAGTCCAGATTGAGAATATTATCTTTTTCATTCAAGCGGTAGGGAACAGCTGCTGGGACTTGTGACCAGATCTGTCTGACCTATTTTGGTCAAGCAATTGGTTCACAGAATGGAGCTTTATTTGCTGCTTGTGATTTGTTCATGAAACACATTGCTACTGCAAAAATGTTTGTTATTTTGTATTTGAAGTGGGATTTTTTTGTTGGTGGTGGTTTTGGGTTCTTTTTTGTATTGGGCAAAATCACCTTATAAACAGGTTAAAAACCTTGCGATAATTGACATACTTGTTTAAATGTTAACCTTATGAAAATCACCTTGAAGTAGATATAAGGATAATATGGTGCATTTGTTTCCTGTTTTCAGTAACCTATAGAACCAATTTTTCAGTACAAATATTTCAAATAAAAATTTCTTTCTGGGTGAATATTCTGCGATGTCTACTTGATGTTTTGGTATTTTCTGAAGACTTCAGTGCAGTTATCTTCAGACTGGGACTTGAACAAATAAACATTATGGTTCTGTTTGTAGTGATGTTCCATCAGTCACTGAAATGCCTGTAAATTTGGATGGTTTTTCACGTTAAGTATAATGCTTATTCATAAACAAACCTCCCGTGTTTTGTTACCAGTGGCAAAAATGCACTGGTATTTGCTGTTGCATGCCACTAGTGCTTTCAGTGGGAGGAAAATAGGATGAAATTCTGGGTTGTTTCTGGCATTTTTTAATTTTTAAGATAATAGTAAAGGTTTGGATACAGCAGAAGTTATAAATCCTTTCTCTGAACCCACTCAGAAAAATAGACTTTCTTACAATATGGCTGTTACTCTGTGCTCTCCAGAATGTTTTGGGGCACTTTTTTTGGGTGGAATTTCTTCAAAATCAGAATTAAAGCACCTCTTGCAAACAATATGCATCTGTAAACAAGTTATTGTTGTAACACAATAAAAATAGACAACAGGGAGTTTTGCTTGTTGTTCAAAATACTAAGAAATTTTTCAAGCACTGTGCATCAGCTATAAAAAACCCAAACTAGATTTTTAACTGCAAGTTATTAGGCAAATATTTAGTTCATACTAACAGCTACACATATATCCGTAGAAGCAATTAATGTTTATCTTTGATTTTCCCTTTGCTTGGACATGCATACCTTATTTGCAAGGAGAGATTTATTTCAGACACAGCTATAAAGAGTCACCTCTTCCTGAGTGTCTTTTTTTAACCCTCCAAAGGGAAGGTAAGAGATAGCTGATGAGTGACAATACTTTTAAGATGCAGATTCTTCCTCCCCCTTGAAGTTTTAGTCCCTGTTCCAAAGAATCTTAATCTACAGTACTTTGGCATGGTTTGGTACAGTGGAATTACTTGAATTCTTATGAGAGACATTTTCAGATAAATTAATTTCATTTCAAGAGTTGTGTTGTATATTAGAATCAGAAAAAAATGGTTTGACAAGGATGTGATACTTTTTCTTAAGGAGTATTGATTCCATTTCATGCAAGAGAAATCTTACTTTCTTATATGAGGTCCACCAATGAAGTTCTTAGCTGTGACTGGTAAGGCAAAATGACATACAGAGAATAAAACTGACTACATGGCTGTAAGAGCAGTATTAAGAACCTTAATAAAGCTTTACCAAGATTCAACCCACAATTATTTGAGCATATGTTCCATTCATCCTCTGAGCATTCAATATAGTCCATTAATAGAAAGTGCTGTGGTCCTATTCTAACATACAGTTAAGTTGGCATGTCTGTGAAAACATAAGATTTTAAAAATAAAAATTACAAATAATTTATAAAGCAGTAACCTGCATAGAAATACTTTTTTTTTTAATACAGAAATTTAATGTCATTCCTAAAATCTATATTCCATTGTAATTGCTTGATGTTTCTTGAATTAATTTTGGGTCTTTTTATATTTGATGCTAAAATATACTTAATTAGTGAAAGATATGTGCAGTTGTGTACAGTTAATCTACTTCCTGCATAAATGCAAATTTGTGCTATTGAACTGCAGAGATTGCTTCTCCTTTGTTCTATATACATGGTGAAAGAGTGATTGTTGAGAGAAAAACTGCCTTCTTAAATTTTGAGCTCTCTCAGATGGGAGTTGAGGGGGTAATGACTTTGCCAGGAGTCAAAGATTACAAGCAGGAGGGAGGGTTTTGTGGAATGGAGCAAAAGAAGGAGGGAATTTGAAATCTGAGATGGGAGGAAGGTGAAAGATGAATTTACTATACCCATCCTTAGCATAAATACTGACATTTCCCTTTTTAATTTTTATTGCTGATGCATTGTACTTACACATGCCAGCTGGATTATGTACGAGGAAAACAGCAAAAAACAGGAGGGTGGTCCGCCAGGGAGAGTCACAAAACATTAGAGTAATTAAGTTACAGATCCTGTAACAACAGCAACATATAATTAGAACAAAGAACATATATTTTATTACTATATTGTTTAGTAGCTTTCATTAATATATATGTGCTGTTATTATTCAATGGCTAAGGAAAATGGGGAAATATGAATAACATAGGAATACAGATGTGTGTATCCAAAACCAAATCACAAGAAACAGTGTCAGTCTTGAGAGGGTAGGCTTCCCCTTCTGTAACAGGTGAAGAATTTATTCAGTACAGCTGAGTAGACTATTGAATTGGTCATGTAGTTGTCATTAAATATACCCAGCAGTACTTGTAGAGAGTGACTAAGCATAGTCACCAGTTAATATCCTTTTTAATTATTTTGGATTATTTTTCTTGTTCAGATTTTTCTACTTGATGTTGTTGACTATAAACATCAGCAATGTGATACCTCAACTGTTCTAATGATGCTTACTTTGATTTCTAAGTTCTCTTTATAACTTATGTATTTTTAATGTTTCTTCAACTGTCACATGAACTCTTAACATTGAAACTTCATTACAGCTTTACCAAAGGTCTGGGGACATAAAGATTTAATAAACTACAAAGGAATGGAAAGTCATCTTGGTTTTCTTGTAATCAAGCAGTGACCCAGAAATGTTAAAGGAGGAAGAATTGTTCTTTTTGTTCAACCTGGCTATTCTACAGAAGCCGCATTTCCCATTGTATCTTTGGCTGAACATTTGCTAGCATACTTAATCACAGAAATATATTACATAGCTATTTCTGTTGATCTGATCAGTGAGATTATGTTGAAAGGAATATTATCTCTGGGTTTCAGTGCTTGTACCTTTTCTAGGGTTCTCTTATGTTTTCTGCATATAAACCCCACCATTTTATGTAAGAAATCATACAGCTAAAAACACTTTTGAAGGCATCAGCTGCAGAATGGCACAATCCATCAGACTTCATAAATCCCTAATTCAATTTACTCCTCAGATTAGCACTTTTTTGCATGTGTTACACATGGATTCTTTTAATTATATGTGCTAATTCTTGGAGACCGAGCGACAACCATGATTTCTCTACTAAATAATATACTAAGAAAAGCTGTTCTTGCCCCTACATAGTTTCCAGCTTATATTTCAGCAACCTAAATACTGTGACACTTAGTAAGTTAACAGGTGAGCAACAAGACAGGTCGGAGGCCTGAAAACATTCCAATATGGCAAGGACTCAAATTGCTCACCACATGGCAACTGACGCCAATGAACAGAGGTGAAGCCATATTTGACCATGTAAAATAGCAGTGATATTCTTGCTATTCCCAGCACTTTACCGTGCAAAGATGGGAAATACTAAATGAGAGTTCAGGAATGACACACTACCAGAATTTATTAAGTGTTATAACAATCCCTCTCCAAGCAGTCTACCAGGCTACGTGCCTACAAAAGCATGCACCTTCCTCTCTCCAATATTTTCTAACTTGAGTTTTGAAACTCTACACTTTTTTTTACTTTTTTTTTTTTTTTTACAGTAAACCTTAATACATTAACATGTTAGTTTGCTTTTTCTCTAACTTGGTGTATCACCTGCGTTTTCTTTTTCCAGTATAGTTACTCTGGCACAAAACTAACTATGGTCAAACTAACTTACATAACCATAAAATTCTCAAATTGTGAACTATACTGTAATCAAAACCAAAAATTCCAATCTAGCATCAGAACTATGAGTAATTCAAACTGATGTAAAAAATATTTCAGAGGAACACCTACCTTGGGGAGCATCTCTTTTTGATGGTATTGGCAAGAAGTATAGAATCATCAGTTATAAAATAATTCATGTAACACTTTACATCTGTAAAAACTTGCAGTGAAAAATTAGAAGGAATGGAAATCAAGACAAAAAATACCTAGGTCAAAAAAGATGGTGTTTCACTTGATTAAGGTCCACCACCCACAGCAGCAAAAATTAGTATGCAAAAGAAGTATCCAGTTGGTTTTTATACAGCCTTTACCAAGGAATACTTACAACTAGAAGTACCCCACAGACTTCTAGGCACCTACAGACATCAGGTTACAAACAATTATTTTATTTCTAGACAGCCTAAGAAAATCATTTGGGAAAAACAGCTGAAAAAACAAAATATGTAGGAATCATAGAATGTTTTGGGTTGGAAGGGACTCCTAGAGGTCATCTAGTCCAACCCCCCTGAAGGAGCAGGGACACTGCTAACTAGATCAGGCTGCTCAGAGCCCCGTCCAACCTGGCCTTGAATGTTTCCAGGG
>NW_009258966.1:164681-171202 GCF_000687185.1 Egretta garzetta | reverse complement strand
GCTGGCAAGCCCGATAGGTTCCCCTTCCCCCTTCACCTCTAGTTTAAAGCCCTGTCAATGAGCCCCACAAGCTCCTGGGCAAAGACTCTCTTCCCCTTTTGAGAAAGCTGGCTCCCATTTGACACCAGCAAGCCCCGTGCCATGTAGACCATCCCGCGGTCAAAGAACCCAAAGTTGTGGTGGCGACACCAGTCACGAAGCCACGTGTTAATAGATTGAGTCCGCCTGTATTGCCCAGTGTCTCTGCCCACCACTGGAAGGAGTGAGGAAAAAATAACGTGCGCTCCAGATTCCTTCACTAACTGCCCCAAGGCTTTGAATTTTTTTTTGATCACCCTCGGGCTACTTGCTGCAACTTCATCAGCTCCCGCATGGAAGAGCAGCAAGGGATAGTAGTCTGAGGGTCGGACCAGGCTAGGAAGTTTCCTAGTGATGTCTCTAACCTGGGCTCCTGGGAGGCAGCAGACCTCCCTAAGAGCCGGGTCCGCCCGGCATATATATATACCTTCACTGGAAAAGCTGTATGAGTAATTTGAAGTTAGGGTTGAAACCACTTTTTAAAAAATTATATGGCTTTCTTGCTTTTATATTAAGGAAGCATGTAATAGCATCTCTTGTACAAACCAGTATCCACCATTCCAGTTCATAGGTTTCAGTATATTTTTGTAATGAGTTCCCTTTGTAGGAATGAGACTAGAGACTGCTCTCTTCTTCTGTCTTATCCTGACATTAATTTCTCTGTCATTAAGACCGTACAACTCTTGTATTACTCAACCTTCCACGTAAAGTAATACTCATCTACTTCACTTTTCCGTGGTTGTCTAATGCCTGCCAATTGATTTTGCCCCACCCAAAATCCCGTTCATCTAAACTTGGATATGTAAAACAAGTCTTCCTTATTCATCTCATTTGTCCCTGTGTGCATAGATACTTCACCTCTATCTGGGCAAAGATTTTTTTTTTTTAAAAAAGAAAGAATATAATTTTTTGAGATCTTTTGTGGTAGTGTAACACTCCTAAGGGGAATGAAATCTATCAAACAAGATGGTCAGTCATTTCCTTGATGGTGATAATGGTATCCATTGTAAAGGTCCTTGCAAATTTGGCTTCAGGTAGATTGGATGAGAATCCTCATCTACTTCTGCTTTCTATGCAAATAAGGACCTGGATCTATGTTTTCCATATCCAACAAAAGTCTTTGCATCTAGCCATAAGAAAATTGTAGACTATTTCTAAGCTATTCTTTTTCCACTAGAATCCTTGGCTTTGTTAAAAAATTCTTAAGTGGCTGTTGTACCTCGTCCTGAGCATGGGATACTGCCTAAAGTGATGCTCTCTGAATGAAACAGTCAGGCAGGTGTTTCTGTTTGCACTTGTTTCAGGTGGCCATGGGAAATTCTGTAGTATCTTTGATTTCTTCTCCTCCAGTCCTTTTCAGTTTCCTACACCTTAAGGTTTTGGTTTGGCTGTTATTTGAGTGTTTGATAGCAGTAGTGTTTATTCATAATCCCTTCATTCTGTTATGTTACACTTCATTTATTAAGACCACTGGATAACCTGAAAAAGGATCTAAACCCCATATTTTGTTCAATCATGCATGTTAGCCTTGGTAATCCTGCTTAGAACAGCTTTCATTTATTTAGTGTCACTTTCTTCCAGATTGATTTTTAAATAGCTATCAATGTTTCAAAGATCAATTATTTACAAGGTGCTTCTGGCTCTGCTGACCATTACTTCATTTAGTGCCATGCTAGCTGTTTCTATCTCCCTTCTTCTTTTTCTTCTCCTTTTTTATTTTTTTAAAGTCTTTCATTTCTCAAATTCACATTTTTGTTCCTATTCTTCTGCACCTCCTTTTTATCAAATGCTTGGTATTGTTATTTAGTGTAAAAATTTCTCTGTATTGCCTATTTAGAAAGCTTAGGATTTTATTATTATTGCTTTCAAATGCATTACAGAAATGGTCTTGTTTCCATACTCACTATGATCTTGTCATGCTGAACTGCATGTTTTGCTTCAAACAATAGCAAGTACTAGGCTTTGTGCCTAACAAAATACCACTAATGAAAATGAATCATATGGTCTGGAAAAGACTGACAATGCCATCTGAATGTAATGATCAAAAATACACAAAGCAAGCTGATCAAGCTCAAGGAAAGACTATAGAGTACTTGTGATGAAAAGTAAGCACTGAAACTCTGGGGGCTCCTAAGTCAGTGTTGGTTGTCTTGAAAAGACATTTTAACAATGGGTTTTCTGTGTTTAATGCTTTCATTTCTAAAACTCAGAGGAAAAAATAAGGACTTTGCACTTCTTTGTTAAACTTCATACTGCTCTTGCCTGCCCTCTCTTCCAGCTTGTCTGTACATTTGACAGTCTGCCAGCCTGAGTAAAAGCCATTGGTCAGCACCCTAAGAGTTTTCTAACTCTTTCAACCCTAATTATAAAATATTGTATTTCTTGTAACTAATAGTTTATAAAGTGTATACATAGAAATCATGATTAACTGTAATGAGTGGCTGGTAGTCACTAGTGTCAGTGTAACTCTGAGTCTTTATAAAGCTCTTTGTGGTCAGCAAGTCCTTTATAAGATGGACTTACTAAATTTTTAGTTCCAATGAAGGCGTCCTGCCACCTTTCACATGAAGGGAGTTTTCTGGGCTGAATTGGGGATCTAGAAATTTTTATACAAGGTAGGGTGTGCAAATATAAAAATAAATCTTCATTGTTTTTCCTCCTGAGGAACATGTTACTTTAAAGTGGAGGAAGGAAGAAAAGGCTGCCCTAGGAGACATACAAAGGACATGGTGTGTACATGCAGAAGTTCTGTGCAATCAATTTCATCCAGCATTATTTGAAATAAATTCTGAGATATGAGCACATTGATACAGGCTAAACAGCTAAATATGATCTTCAGTCTCCACTTAGTAAGTAAGGGAGCTTCTGGATGTTCACTGAGGTTGGAAGATGTCCTAAGGTTCCTTAAAATGTTGTCACAGACAAAAAAAATTTGATTCAGATAATTTAACTGAATTTAATTTATTCTAAATTAACTTGAACTTTTTATTACTGATTCAGATTTTCAAAAAAAAAAAAGGAAAACAGTTAAAAAAAAAAAAAATCACTACAACACACTCCACACCCCCCAAACCTCTTAGGAAAACGTTTTCTGCCCCTTCCCTAGACTTAACCTCGGTGCAACATGTCTCTACCCCTTCGCTGTCTCTGCTCGCCTTGCTTTCACTACATGCTTTCACTTGGGTCCTGCAGGAGGGGAATGGAGGAGGTCAGTGTCAGCATGTAATGGCTCCTTCCTGCGACTCCTCACTTCTTGCTCCTTCTTTCTCACTTGTTTTTTCCGTTCCACCCTGAGTGTAGCCCATGGGGTGACCCTGCTCCAGCACGGGTCCTCTGTAGGCCACAGTCCACTCCTGGGGATGTCCCTGCCCACACCTGGTTCTCATCTGGGCTTCAGCCCTTCAAGAAATACCCTTTCCTTCCTGTGTGGAGTGCCTCCTTTCATGAGTACATCTCCATTCCTCACCTCAACAATGTCCACTCTCCACAGGCTTCCTCCTGTGTCTCCTGCCCCAGCAGCTGTGGTCCTTTTCGTATGACTGCGTGGAGGTACTGGTGCCCCTCTGACTGGTTACAAGGAAAGAAAACAGACTGCAAATGAAAATCTGACCAGGGAGATACCTTAGGATTTAAAATGGTGCTGGCTGAAGCAGTCAGTCCAGTGCCTGCAGGAGTAGGATAAATTAAAGGTCTGTCACATTGTGGTTTGAGAAGAGCTGAGTATTGCTGCTGGTGGAAAAGTGGGAATAAGACACCTGATTGCCTCTGACTTCATTCATATCATTTAAGGCACAAGATCTAGATTCTATGAGTCACTTAATGCCAAAATTGCCACTAACTGCTTTCAAAAGAGAGTACATATAACAATCAGCTGTCTGATTTTGGTTTGTGATTATGTGTAGGCTAACAAGAGAGAGAATGAAAAACAAAAATCCTTATTTTTGCTTATGGAAATTTGTATTTCCTCACTTATGTCTTCAGTGTACGAAACAATTATTAAAGTGCACTCGTATTATTTTGGCAGCACAATGATTAAAAGTGTAATTATCTGGATAGGTCATGGGAGTTTTTATTGTGTTTGTAGGCACTGTTAACATGGATAAACAGAACCGTTAAACTAAAATCTGGAACAGATGATAATGTGCTGATCTGTAAATTGTTGAGTCTCAAAACCAGTTAAAATTACTTCAAAAAATTCTGAAATACTAAATATATACATCTTGCTGGCTTAGTGGTGAATGAGAAAATATTTTAAAAAATAAAACTTAAATAATTTTAAAGTCAAAGGGGTTTTTTTAATAATAAAGACTATTAAATGCAATATTTTGCAAGGAGTCACTTTACATAATTTAAAGACTGTATGTCATAAAATAAAGGGTCCATTACAGTACTTTAGATCTCTCATTGGGATGAGCTTCATTTGACAAGTTTTGCTGTTGTGACCAAATTTTGGTCCCTTTACTTGGAATATGGAGCTTTTTTCTGATTTCACAGAAAGGCACTTCAATTTAATGAAGCTTTATGGAATCTGTCAGCTTTAAGTAGAATATGACCAATACCCAGTTTTTATGACTTCAGTACTTGTCCTGTATCTTAGCATAATTGTATCTACAGTGAAAAAATTCTGTAAATATTTACATCTGAGTTTTACTCATTGAAGAGTAAAGACATAAAATACATTAACTTTGGTTTGTCATGTAATTCTAAAGTGTTGTGGTTTAACCCCGGCTGGCAACTCAGCACCGCGCAGCTGCTCGCTCACTCCTCCCACAATGGGACAGGGGAGAGAGTCAGAAGAGTAAAAGTGAGAAAACTCGTGGGTTGAGATAAAGACAGTTTAATAGGGAAAGCAAAAGCCCTGCACATGCAAGCAAAGCAAAGCAAAAAATTCTTTCAGCACTTCCCATGGGCAGGTGGGTGTTCAGCCATCCCCAGGAAAGCAGGGCTCCATCACACGTAATGGTGACTTGGGAAGACAAACACCATCAAATGTCCCCCCCTTCCTTCTTCTTCCCCCAGCTTTCTATGCTGAGCATGACATCATATGGTGTGGAATACCCCTTTGGCCAGTTGGGGTCAGCTGTCCTGGCTGTGTCCACCCCCCCAGTTTCCCATGTACCTGGCAGAGCTGAGAGCTGAGAAGTCCTTGGCCAGTCTTAGCACTACTTAGCAACAACTGAAAACATCAGTGTGCTGTCAACATTCTTGTAGTACTAAATGCAAAACACAGCACCATGCGAGCCACCATGAAGAAAATTAACTCTATCCCAGTTGAAACTGGGACAATTCAATTACAATTCAAACACATAAAAATGGGGGGAAAAAATTAGTCTCTTGCTGAGTGGTCATGTGCTTACTCAGTAAGAATTGAAATAAAAAGTGTTGGAAATAATGGGATTATTAGAAAGGATTATCTAAAGTAGTTTTTCAGCATTTAGAAGATACTGAACAGTATTTGTAGTGTTGAAGAATATATTTTTAAACACTTGGATGCTGTTGCTTCACATTTTTCATGGCTGGAAACATTATTTCAGTGTTAGTTTTAAATTTCAGACAGGCAAATTTTAAAAATTGAAAGTCTATTTGTACTTATTAAGTCAGGTGGTTCAGCTTGAAAGCCAGGTTAACTTGTGAAATCTCTAACGTATCACCATATTGCATTTATAACTCTACAAAACATGGCTTCATGAATGCTTCGTTTTTAATGTGGATACGAAGCGACATAGATTTTAATAGTCATACTGATACATTGAAGGCTATATCATTGACAAATTATTTACTTCTTTACTTTCATTTAGTCTAAAGCGAGAGTTAAAGGAGTTACTGATTAAAAAGGTAAAATGCATTGTGTTAAACCAAATGACACCACTGCTCTGGCTAAAGCATGCAGGATGCTTGACTCAGCTTTAAACAGGTGTTTTAATAGGCTACTTCTGCAAAAGCAATGCTGTTGTCAGATGGCATATATATTTAAAACATTACTATGGCTTATTGTCACTGCTGCCAGCCAAAACTGTCTTCAATGCTGTCTTGGTTTCGGCTGGGATAGAGTTAATTTTCTTCATAGTAGCTAGCATAGTGCTGTGTTTTGGATTTAATACCAGAAGAATGTTGATAACACACTGATGTTTTCAGTTGTTGCCAAGTAGCGCCAAGACTACTCAAGGACTTTTTGAGCTTCTCCTGCTCAGCCAGGTGCATAACAAGTTGGGAGTACAGCACAGCTAGCACAGCTAACCCAAACTGACCAAAGAGCTATTCCATACCATATAACGTCATGCTCAGGGGGGTTAGTTGGTTCAGTCAGTCGGTCGCGGGCAGAGTGGTCGCAGCTCAGGCTGTGTGATCGCAGCTCGGGGGGAGTGATCGCTGCTCGGGACGGGCTGGGCATCGGTCAGCGGGTGGTGGGCAATTGCCTTGGGCATCCTTTGTTTTATATATAA
>NW_009258966.1:126359-164453 GCF_000687185.1 Egretta garzetta | reverse complement strand
GTGGTGGGCAATTGCATTGTGCATCACTTGTTTTATATATAATCTGTATATTCTCTTACCATTATTATTATTATTACTATTGTTATTCTTCTCTCTTATTAAACTGTCTCTATCTCAACCCACGGGTCTTACTTTTTTTTCCTTTCCTACGATTCTCTCCCCCATCCCACTGAGGAAGGGGGGGGAGTGAGCGAGCAGCTGCATGGTACTTAGTTGCCAGCCAGGTTAAACCACGACAAATGCTAATAATTTACTGTAATGAATCTAGCAACTGCAGTACAAAGTTTTGGCAGTCTAATTTGCACAGTTAAAAAAGACATTTAGTTTAACACTTGGTCGAGTACCTTGAGGGCCTCCACTTCAGTTCCCTCTTCAGTTCCTTCTTTCTGCAACATGCTTTCATATTGAAGTGATTTAAAATGAAAGCAACAAAAAATTTAAAGCTGTTGTTACTAATTTACTCCTGACTGACAAAACAAAAAATTCCTCCTCAGAGGAGGATTTTTCCTAGCCTGTCCTCCTAAAGAAGTAAGGTTTATGCAATTATACTCTTTCATCTTCTTAATAACTAAACAAACAATTCTCACTGAAGGTAAGTTATTAAGGTTTTCCTGTCTTATGGAAATTGGCAGGTGGGTTTAAGAGAAACTCAAAGTACTACTCCCCTCAAGACTGAGTCTATTGTCTTCACCTGAAAGAAGCAGCAGCCACATGCACTAGTTGGCCACCAAACTCATTAAATCAAACCAGTCACAGGACTGCCACTTACTCATCCAAAAAGGAGACAGCAGGAAGTCAGGGCATAAGGAGGTGTGTAAAAGGCTGGTAAAGAGCTGTTTGGAGAAAAGAGAGAAGTAATTTATGTGTTGGAAAAATCTAGGAGAGTGTGTATGGACAGACTGCTTCTCTGCTTGTGGAGTAATTTGGGTTTTAGCTATGCAGACTGTTTTCCGTGTCAAGTGTTTCACTTTCTGTTCTTGAAGATGTTATGTTGTCATATTCACAAACACTGATGGACTTGGGTTTTTTGGGTTGGATGTAATTAATATTAGACCCTATTTGACAGTTCAGCAACTTTACTGTAGATATTTCAGCAGGAAAGATTCCTCTGTTCTCACACATGATCAGCATCAACTATCTCTTAAGGTAGTTCATGTGTATGTCTAGATATATTTTCCTTTTCACAGGCTTTTTTTTAGGAACTAAGTCTTCCATTCAATTTAAATGTGCTCAGTGTTTTGAAATCCCCATCTTTACATACAGGCTCTGATGATGCACCCACAATGTAATGTAGGCTGAAAACGTGGAATTTAGTTATCTAAATGAGTTGATAAATGTTTTCTACACGACAGACACTTGTGGGGAATTGTGAGGAAAAAGCAAAAAGATGGGTTAAAACTGTTAAGTCCAATTTGTTTAAAGGATTTATTCATGTGTTAGGGCATTTTATCAATAGAGTCCTGACTCTGGGGAACTCACAGGTCTGTTTTACCACAAGGTTCTCTTCCAAATTTATGAAAATAATTTTGAGAATTGCTTAATTTGAAATAATTTTGAACAAAAATAATCCTTCAATTTTCATAAATTCAAAAATTATTTGAGAGTGCATAAATAAAATTACTAGCCACAGAAAATGAAATTCCAGCAGAATCTTCCTTCACATTTCCCAGATGTAGTGAAATGATATCAAAACCAAAGGTTTTCCCATATCATGCACTTTTCTTCAACCTTGTCTCACTCCTGGGTCACAAGAGACCCTCTTTCATAGCAAGATGATAGGTAAGTCCAGACTAGAACAATGTTATGAGTATTAAAATTTTGCATAAAGTTTCAGTTTCAAAAATTAAGAATTTAATCCTTTGGTTCACCTTTGGGTACATATAGAAAGAAAGGGTTACCCCAGTATTATTAAAGACATCCAGTAATATATGTGAACCAAGCAAAATATGCTGCATTGTTTGATTTTTAATACATTTCATGTTATCTCATGAGATTCATGTTATTCCCCCATCACCTTCAGGGAGAATACCATACACAGACAATGTAAATGGACCTACTTCAGTAAAGCATTGCTCTAGTCCTTTGCTAATATGAGAACTATAGAGATATTATAGTATAAATCTGAATGTGCCCTATGGAACTTTCTTTCAAAAGACAATAATTTTTTTCAGTTGACAATAATTTCTAAAACAACTCCTGCTAGCTTACAAATTTCAGAAAAAATTGAGTATGATTTTTTTTTGCTCAATAATGGCACCATACTTTTCTAAGTGCGAAAGGCCCATGTACAAACTTAAATTATGTCTTCTTTCACTCATACAGCCCAAAAAATAGCTGATTAATTTTTAAAAAATCTAAATTAATTGAAATAAAAAAGAAAGTATCTATTATAATAAAAGTACTATTCATTTAATCCGACAAAGAACATATTAGTCTAGCTTGCTAACACTGAATTTGGACTAGTGCAGCTCATAAAACAAAAGAAAGAGAAGGAGGACCCTTTTTAAAATAAATTGGCAACATTCTAATGATTTTTGAAAGCCTTGTGCAATTACCTTCAGAAATATTTTGACTCAGGACCTGAAGATAACAGATATTTTTGTTTACTGAAGCAGGTATCATGTCTTACAATTTCAAGAGAAAAAAAAGAAAAAAGGTGTTTTCAGAATAATTATGGATGTCAAGTTCATTCTGCCTTGCAGAGTTCTTAGCAGAGAATTTGTAGGACTGCTGTTTAGGTACAGTTTGGTAACTTTAAAGAAGGCATTGTTACCCTGTATTTCAGAGAACTACTGCTTTAGGGATATATTAATGTGAAAGGAATTGTAGTATGAGGGCAAGGCAGAGAATATTACTGATAAGCAGTTAAACCTCCTATTGTACTGGAGAGAGAACAGTCCCAGAAACTAGTGCAAACCTGAAGTTGCTATAGTCACCCGTATCCACAGAGCTATTGTCTGTATAACTATTTACTGTTGTAGTCTAAAGGGGATTGTTATCCCAAATTCATTTAAAATGTATCATTGGATGAATTTTACAGAATTTTATGAATGGCTAAAGAATTCAGATTTGTAAAGTATTAAATAATTTAAAGGACTGAAGCAATGGTGTGCTTTATAAAATCTGCCAACTTAAGGCAGTTATTTGAAAGTTTCCTAAAGTAAGGCAGAGGTCCTACAGCAGAAATAGTGTATAATTAAAGACTAGCGTGACACACACACATGAGCTGGCAGGGACACTTAAAATTTATTTTTGTCCTTACCTTAATATCTGGAAATTTGTCAACAAAACTGATAATGATATTTTACAGCTATGTTTTCCAGGGTGACTAATTTAAAATTGAACCATTAAATATTATATTCAAAGTCATAGTAAGACTCAAAACTGGTTTTGTGTTGCAATAACATTGTAGCATGTTAATAGAAATTTTTGTTTCAAGTGTTAACATATAATAACATGATAAAGCAGGAGTGAAAATAGCAAATGTAGGGTTTTCTACAAGAGGTGATCATTTAGCTAAATGTGTGTCTGACTTTGCATGGAATTAGACAAAGAATTAAAATACACTTTGTGTCTTTTGGCTACTCTACTGGGTCTTTTCATTCTCAGAGAAAGAATTCTCCTTTTTGAACTTTTGCCATGTTTCCTAGTGCACTAGATTTTATATAAGTTTATAGAGATTCTTACACTTTCTATGCTATCAATATGAAAGTTCATAATTTGACAAGCAGATATGTTTGCATGTGACACAGGAGCTGAGAATTAAAGTGGCTTTATAGCACCTTGTGTCTTCATCCTACATTCACTCGCTTCCAAAGGGCCATGGCAGTCCTCAGAGCCACTTTAGCTATAACTCTTTGTCATTCTTCCATCCAGGTCTGCTTCAGAGTTTAAAAGATGAGTAAAAAGGAGAAAAAAGACAACCCAAAGGTGAACATATACACTTTGAAAATTTTCAGTTTTCTTAATTTTAAACTTACTAGAATTGGGTATGGTCAATAGAACCAAAAAGTTTGAAAGCTGTTGTCAAAGTAGAAGTACATTATGCTACATTAGCAAAAATTCGGAGGAGCGGAATGGGCTGTTTTTTCCTCTCATTAGTTCTGATCTTTACAGGATGTTGAGGTCATGATGCCTGTTTTTTCAAAAGGTCTTTCCAGACCAGACTTCTTGTGGTTTAACCCCAGCCATCAGCTGAGCCCCACACAGCTTCTCACTCACTCCCCCAAGCAGGACAGGGGAGACGATCCAAAAGGTAAAAGTGAGAAAATATGTGGGTTGAGGTAAAGACAGTTTAACAGGGAAAGTAAAAGCTGTGCATTCAAGCAAAGCAAACCAAGGAATTCATGCGCTACTTCCCATTCGCAGGCAGGTGTTCAGCCATCTCCAGGAAAGCAGGGCTCCATCACATGTAATGGTTACTTGGGAAGACAAACATCATAACTCCAAATATACCCCTTTCTTTCTTCTTCCCCCAGCTCTTACTGTTGAGTTTGGTGTTATATGGTACAGGATATTTCTTTGGTCAGTTGGGGTCAGCTGTCCCAGCTGTGTCCCCTCCCAGCTTCTTGTGCACCCAACCTACTCTCTGGTGGAGTGGATTGAGAAGCAGGAAAAGATCTTGACTCTGTGTAAGCACTGTTCAGCAATAACTAAAACATCCCTGTTTTATCAATGTTATTTTCAGCAGAAATCCAAAACATGGAACCATGCAAGCTAGTTTTGAATAAATTTAGCTCTAGCCCAGCCAAAACCACTGCAAGACTTTAAGTCTTAAGTAAAATCACTTGAGCATGCTCTTTAAGATGCCTGTGCTGGAAATGTATTTACTGGAGGTCTATAGGAGCCCAGTAAATTATCTGATCCTTATAGTAAGGGATCATTATTGAAGGTCATCCAGGCCCTGCTGAATATTGATGGAAAATTTTGCCACTGACTTCCAGGATGACAGATTTGTACTTTTTGAATTTGATTGATAAAATAATTGAAATTATTTCATTTTAGAGGACTTTTAGCAGTATCTTGTTGAATTAATTCATTTTTAATATATTTGCAGAGTGTATCTGTATGTAAAGAGCATACTTACTATTTTTGCATACAAAAAAGTATTTGAGTTTGTTGGAGGACATGAGTGAATGCAACTAATTATTCATATATGAGACTAAATTGTAATCGTCCTTGAGCCTCTACTATGTTTAACTGGAAGCAATCTTTATGAATATACTGTGATGGGCTTTAGAAATCCTGCTGCATTTGAAATGCATTAGGCTTATTCTCCACTTGCTTGCTTACACAACAAATAGCTTTCAATTACTGAGTTTTAAAATAAATCAGCCTAATATGTTCTATTTGCAGTGTATTTCAATATTAGCATATTTTTTATGTCGTCTCTATGCTTTCCTAATGCATTATGTTCTATTAAGCCTTGCAACCAATAAATACTTCTCAGTAAAACCCTGATGTTTTTTCCATAGCACCATAAAAGTGTTGCTTGGAAAGGACTTTGGAGGTCACCTTGTCCCACCTCCAACTTGAAACAAGGTTATTGACAATGTCTGAGTAGGTAATTTATGGGTTTTCTAGCTGAATCTACAGCCTTTTTGGAAAACCTACTCTAGTGCTGCACTGTCTTTTTTGTATTAATAACGTACATTTTATCCTTTCATGTTCTTAAAAATCTCAAATGTTATGTTACTAACCAAGCACAGCACTGACTTAAACCTTTTTTGTTCATTATTCTGTTAATTCAAAGACTGTAGACTTTGATTTAAACAGAATTTCTCAACTGAAATGGCAAAAAAACCCAGTGTCATAATGTTGATGTTGCACTGTCTGATTTCTTAAAATAGTGATTTCTGATGAAGCCACAGAACACCTCAGTTCTGACTTAAGACTCTTTGAGGATGTTATAGAAATAAACATTGCCAACAGGGAATCCTAAAATTAGTTGCTGAAATCATGAGATGTAGGAGTCTCCAAGACACTCTGATTTTCATGCAAGTACTGAGTTTGCTGATTCAATGTTATGCATAACTAACAGGATTGACATTTTCATAATTTTTTAGCTTACCATGGTGAATAAATTTCAGTGGATGGATTTCCATCAGGAGATGTTTCTTTAATCAAAAAACTCATGAATAATGTCACCTTCAGCAAAGTTACATCACCGAGAAAAGCTAGGGAAAGTTTTCCTCTATTCCTTTTTTCTATATTCTTAAATATTTTCTTTCTTCAGTGTATATCAAAGTTTCAAGAAGTTGAAGAAAATATCTTCAAACAATATGTTTCCATTTCAGTTTTTTCTGTTTTCTTTAGAATTTGGAAATCAACAAATTTCTGTCTTCAAAATCTTCAAATCCTTGCCTAAATTGAAATACTCTTCCATTCAGCTAAAAAGTAGGTTCATGCTGTTTAAAAAACCTGTATTTTGTATTATGTTAGGCAATTTCTATGGTAACCCTCAGGCAAATTAAACACGTGTTTGTGCTTAAATATAAAACAAAATTTTAATGACCGATTCATTGGGCAGAGTCCTACTACAACATGCTCTTCTACATGGAGTCTGCAAAGATGCATCACCAGCAGATTCTTTACATGCACTTGCACCAGCATCCATCCCAAGATGGATGTATATATGACATATATATGTTTTTCTAATAGACTGTAAGTTGAAGAGGCTGCCAGTATTTCCTCAATAAGGAAAAGGAGATTAGGCAGTTGGTCTTACAAAAAGTTTATGAAAGTACTTTTCTGCCTGTAACACTTCTGTGTGTAACTTAGTAATAAAAATCTTACTCTAGATCTACTGTATTGCTTCTTGTTTAATTATGTGCCAATGTCAATAGTTCTATATCAGTAATCTCTATGCACTGGATCCCAAGCAAAAACATCCTACTAGTACTATAAGTAAACCAAAAAATACTTTCACAGTTATAATTAGAAACCTTACAAGAACCTTACCAGAAAGAGCCAAAACAGATTTGGAGAATATTAGAGGCTGATTAATATAAAACAAATTTTCAAAGTGTAGGAAACAAGGCTGGTAACTTCATGTTTTCAGTTTCAAATTTCTTTGTTTTAGAACGTAATAACTTCAGAACTAAAACAAATTCCATCCACAATACTTTTTCTTCAGAAGAGATTGCCAAAATATTTTTATAAACTTGGTATGTGGGCCATATGGCACTTTTATTGCTTTTGGCTCTCAAAATGTACAAGAAATGAGAAATTATTGGCTTAGTGTTCAGCATATACAAGATAATATAAGGTAACAAACCATTCTGTTTTGCTCAAGTTTTAAAGTGGATGTTAATTCTTTTGGTACAGGTTGCCAGCAGTGGTTCTTCAGAGACTTTAGCAAGATGTCGACTGCCTTTAAATGCTTAAGCTCATTGTTCCTGACGCATGGCTTGCTGGCAGCATGTCGCCTGATGCTCTGAAATTGCGTGTGGCCCTTGAAAATGTTTTGAAAGTGAATATATAACATGCTGTAAGCAATACAGTAGACCAGTAATCCAAAAGACCAGTAAAGGGTGGCAACTGCAGGAAAAAAATGTTTACATTTATTTTAACTATAGTAGTTCAAATGGTATTTTTCTACTAAAAAAAAAAAAAGAGTCGGTGGGGGCTGCATATATCAGAGACAGTACTTGTAGTTATAAACATCCACTGGAATTTTCTACTGATTAGTCATTTTATTTCTAAACAGCAAATTACCATGTTGGCAGTTTCTATTGTTTGTTAATATGAGCATGAAAATACAGATAATCAAAAGTTATAATTTCTGTTTCATAAGAAATAAAAAAGGGCAAAATTATTATTTCAGAAGAGAATGTATGTTTTCCTTATCTTTCCTTTATAGCATATTTTAAGTTTGGTTTTGTTTTTTTGTTAAATCAAATTACATTTTAAAAAAACCCCAAACAGAACATAATGACTTGCAGCGTTGAAGCTCTGATTTAGGGATCATAGTGAGATATCCTTCCTGGTAATTCTAAGTTACTAGTCATCCAAGGAGAATGATATGGAACTGGGAATGCAAGAGACTGACATTTCATGAGTTAAACTTTAAGCACTGGCATAAATATAGACTTTCTGTGAACCTTTACATGGTGATACACACAAGTTACCCAGGCAGCAATTGTTACAGATCAATGCACTGAAGAAACTTGCACAACCAAAGACCCTGCAATATAAGCCAGCAAAAGACAGAGGACTGATAAAGATTCTTGTATTTCCCTGGAAGGCCACTGAAGTACATCTCTCCAGCACATTATCTAGAGTTTAATGATCATAAGTTTGTCAGAGCATTTGTAACTTGAATAATTCAAAAGCATTATGAAATGTTGCTTTGTGTTACATATGAATGATGTGTGAAGAGTACCATCATGGAAGGGTTTCCTTTACCATTGATTTCTGTGGCAGTCTGTCAAAATACACTTCCTCATTGGTTGCAGGTTTCACTTTACTCACTCCTTGTACACTGCTGTTTTACTGGAGAAAGGTTCTTTCCTCCTTGTATCTGATCCTTTAGAAACTGTCGCATCAAGCAGATTGGCCTGCCTCCTGAGACTAGAAGTTGGGATTTAGACCTATATTTAAAATCCTTTAAATCTTAGATTAATTTTTGTAGAAATTTCCAGTAATGCTTTCTTCCAGCAAGATGACACAAAACTGGGAGGATTGGCTGACACACTGGAAGGCTGCGCTGCCATTCAGCGGGACCTGGACAGGCTGGAGAGTTGGGCGGAGAGGAACCTGATGAAGTTCAACAAGGGCAAGTGTCGAGTGCTGCCCCTGGGGAGGTCGAACCCCATGCACCAGTACAGGCTGGGAGCTGACCTCCTGGAAAGCAGCTCTGCTGAGAGGGACCTGGGAGTCCTGGTGGACGACAAGCTGACCATGAGCCAGCAGTGTGCCCTTGTTGCCAAGAAGGCCAATGGTATCCTGGGGTGCATTAAGAGGAGTGTGGCCAGCAGGTCAAGGGAGGTTATCCTCCCCCTCTACTCTGCCCTGGTGAGACCCCACCTGGAGTACTGTGTCCAGTTCTGGGCTCCCTGGTTCAAGAAAGATGAGGAACTCCTAGAAAGAGTCCAGAGGAGAGCAACTAGGATGATAAAGGGACTGGAACATCTCCCCTATGAGGAAAGACTGAGGGAGCTGGTCTTGTTCGGCCTGAAGAAGAGAAGACTGAGAGGGGACCTCATCAACACACAAATATCTTAAGGGTGGATGTCACGAGGATGGAGCCAGACTCTTCTCAGTGGTGCCCAGTGACAGGACAAGGGGCAATGGGTACAAACTCAAACATAAGATGTTTCAGTTGAATATGTGGAATAAATTCTTTACTTTGAGGGTGACAGAGCACTGGCACAGGCTGCCCAGGGGTGTTGTGGAGTCTCCTTCCCTGGAGATACTCAAAGCCCGCCTGGATGAAGTCCTATGTAACATGCTCTAGGTGAACCTGCTTTAGCAGGGGGGTTGGACTAGCTGATCTCCTGAAGTGCCTTCCCACCCTTGCGATTCTGTGAAATGCCAGTACAGAACTTGCAAGCCATCTCAAACAATCTGATGCTGCCTGGAAATCTTCATTATTGCAGGATTCATTTCAGAAAGGTAGCTTTGCAGGATAATAGTCTCACAGAATATATTGAGATCTGAATTTCCTCCATGGGTTGTAGTGTGGATCTCTGCTCCAGTGTGGTTCTTCATGAGCTGCAGGGGGGAAACCTACTTCGCCATGGTCTTCTCCAGGGTATGCAGGGCAAACTCTGCTCTGTACCTGCAGCACCTCCTTCCCCTCCTTCATCATGACCTTGGTGTCTGCAGGGCTGTTTTTCTCATTTTTTTCTCACTTCTCTCTCTCACAGCTGCTGCACAACATTTTTTATGCTTTCTTACATATATTATCACAGAGGCACCATCAGCATCCCCCATCTCTTGAAGATTAAGTGGATGGATACATCTTATGAAGATGTGCCTACTATAGTCAGTAGGCACTTCAGCCCAGTAAGTGTGTGTGTGTGTGCTGCCCCTAAGGATAACCATCATCCCTGGACTGACAGTCTTACAGAAGCACAAAGAGGTCATATGGGTGACAGTGGAGCAGAGAGGTGTAATAAACATCACTGCCTAGTGTTGCTACGTAAGCATCACTGCCAGACTGGTAGCCGAGACAGAGGTATTAATGTCATGTAGAATTCAAACTGGGAGGAGATGGCTCCTGTTCAGCTTCCAGGGTGACGATGAGTGTAATGAAGGGCAGCGGGCCAGAGGCCACAGGACTGTACTATTACAAATAGCGAGTGTGAGAAAGCAAGTGGTTTGGAACACTTTCCTACCTTGTCTCAAGTTAGGAAGCAGACTTGTTTTGATGCAGCATTGTGTGCACTCCTCCACATCTTTTTACATTTAAGTAGCTGTACGCCCTTTGTAATCTGTTCTGCTTTCAGCTTTTTGAGTGGTGGAGTATCTTTGAATTGCAAAAGGAAATGAGAAGTAATACATTATTAATAAGTAGAGAGAGAAAACATGATATTATCAGAATAATGAACAAGAGAGAATGTTTTTAGAGCTAACTTTTGGATGGAGGCAGTTTTCTAAAGATTCAGTGATTATTTTCTGTTCTGTTTTTGAGTCCTTCAGACAGTATCTGGTGATTTCCAGCATCTTTATATAAATTAATCTGTAAATGATTCTTAGCCATTGTATACCTTGGCAGTAAGGGAAATGCATGGCACAAAGTGAAGACCCCTGCTTCAGATTAATCATATTTTTTTCACCAGATCCTGCAAGTGAAGTTCACTGGGAGTATGGAGGAAAATATCAATAAATACTTTACCTTTTTTTTTTCACTCCCATGAGTATTTAATACACAAATTAGATTCAGTGGACTTAAACAGTAAGATTTAGGTGAATACTAATACAGCCTCATGTAAGTACTTAAACATAAGATGGTATATAATCTAGTCCAGCAAAGTAAATCTACAGACTTTAAAATATACTTCCTTAAGTTTAATATGTAGCCATTGCTCATGTCACCACTTATTTAGTATTTTTTACCATTCATATTAAACATTTATGTAACTCTACTTATATTAATTCATATTCAGTGGCTTAAAACAGCTTAAAAATAGGTTAAGATGATTTGTTCAATGAGTTGACAATTGTAATTGGGTTTTAATTATTTTTAAATTCCTAAAATAGTAGGTAATTAATGTTTACTACATATTAATCATTAGGGAAACTTGCTATATGAAGCTATGATGTTAAAACTTTACCAAGAAGTGCAGAAAATATTAATTAGTCTCATTTCAAATTAGGAGAAGAAAAAATGTGACACCAAGGAACAGAAACTTCTAAAATGAGACTTGTCAAGGAAGATTTCCAGAGAATAGAACTAATTGTATGAAAGTTAAGTATTGTTTTGGCCAGGTGACTTTGAATGTGACAATGATAAACCCTAACATAATATCTTTCTATTGGAAGGCTCTTTCAGAGTCCTAGCTTTTGAAAATTATTTTCAGTCAGAGTTAGAACCATTTAAAAGACTGGGATGTGTTTAAAAGACTTACTAAGTTAGTTCTAGCACATATACCTAGAATGAGGTCTGTATGGTTTGTCTCTCATTTTTAGTGATGTTCTTTTACTCAGATTATGTTCCCACAAAAATTTCTTTGCCTTTGTATTTACATTGTCTTTCACTTGAAGAATATGTGTATTTCGGGATAACATTTGGAAGACAGGTAGGAAGATAAACTGGATTTAACTGATGTCCATGCATACACCTGAAATATCAGATTGTTGAGTTAAATTTTCCTTCTGTTGATGTCATGTGTCACTGGTGAGGGCTAAAATGTATTTATTTATATGTATCATGAGGAAGCAATATCTATACAATAATGTTACTATTGTAATCCCTATTTATTTGATTTTTTTTTCTCTATGTGTATTTTAATGTGTGAATTAAAATGTGTGCATTTTAATTATGAATTGAGTGAAAAGGCAGGATTGTGAAATATAAAATTTGAAATTTAAGTCTATAGCATTTATTTGTAAATCTGCAGGCTGGCTGGTGAGTCACTGACAGAACAGCAAAAATTGCTGTGAATGAAATGCTATACATTGGGAAGTTTATATTTTCATTTTTATAGAATTAAAAAAAAAAACAGCAAAGGAAAGGAAGACTATGGACATGTAAGTAAAACAAGTGGCACTGTCTGATGGAACTAATATACAGCATGTTGTCAGAAATTCTTTTGTTTTGAGAATGAAAATGTGGCCTTTCATATTCAGGGAAATCTGTCTGTTTATTAAGTACTGGGATTTTTTCTTTTAGTCTGAGAAGTGTATGTGAGTTGTCTTTTTCTGGAACAGTCGAGAACTAGGAGCTATTCCTCTCTGTAACTGCTATTTTTCAAAATGCACGTGGTCCCTTAGAGACTTTAGCATGTCACATTTTGTAACCTAGGAAAAAAGATATGGAAACTCTAGACTTCTCTGATCTTCCCAAGGAGGAAATTCTGGAAATAACAAAGGTAGAGGAAATTGCATCTAAACCACTCTTACCTTGCATTATGATTTTGAGTAGGATTGTTCTAGAAATGTCAGAGCTGAATTTAGCTGGTTATAGTACTTTGGTATTACAAGGAGAAATCTGTCATTCCAAGTAGCTTTCAAGACTGCCAGTAAATGACTGCAGGAATAGGGTTATTTGCTAACACCTGTTCGTTACAGCAATGAGAAGAGAACCCAATATATTGCCAAGCTCCCTGAGGTTACAGTTGGTGTATTGGAAAAGCATGGATCTAGATACTGGACTGTATCTTGAAAGGATCTGGCCAAACCATGAGTTTAACTTTAAAATTGTATATAGTCCTGGACACTTAATCCATCTGTGTCTCAGCTTCCCATCTACACAGAATATTAGTAGTACATTGACTTTCTAATAAGTAGATAAAACAACTGGTTTTGAAAGTGTCGGAACATGAGTATGTGAACTATAAAACTGCATACATAAAGAGAAATATAAGATTAATTTATGGGATTTTTTCCTGGGCCAGCTTGATTGGCAATGAAAGCTTTAAGGTTGGTGGGTTTTTTTCAATTTCTCAAACCCTCAGTTTTCTGATTTTAATGAGATGTGTCAGTTGTAGTGCAGATTGTGCACATTTTAATTAAGTTCCCTTCAGTAGCATGGATTTCTTCTTGTTTGTCACTGTGCTTTAGAGGGGCTAACCCTTTTTTTTGTTTTGTTTTAAGAAAATTTGTTTGAATGTGATTTTTTTCCTTTTAATTCTTTCTGATTTTTCATTGTACCTTTCCTCAGTATTCATACAACACAGTACATAGGGGAGACTTGATTGAAGAATTGTAATATATTATTTGCTTTGTTTTAAGGAACAGTTTATTTTTCCTTTTTATTTCCTGTTCTGTCTCCAGACTATGGCGTGGCAATAGTAATCATTTGCTTAAGAGAAGGGAAGCTATTATGGAGAAGACCTCAAGGTGTGTTGCTTTGTTCAAAATTATCATCTGTGTGGCATTTGATGCAGTAAAGATTGTGCTGGAGACTTATATGGTCACAAAATACTATTATATAGTATTTTATATAGTTTCAGCTGTTTATTTATTTATTTATTTTACTAGGAGCCATGGAGGGACACAGTTTTATACTAGTATATTTTACTACCCAATTTTAACTACAGTTTCCATGGAGACTCCTTCCATATCAGCACTTCTGTGATTGCTGGTTTTAATAGGCTTCCAAGAAGTCACCATCTACCAGTACAGAATAACTAGACAGGAAATGAGCTAAGCTAAATGGTGTCCAAAGAAAAGCAGGGTTGTGTTTAGTTTTGGAACTTTTCCTGAAAAATTCCTTCTTAAAATCTTTTCAGCTTAAGAAGCTAAAGATTAAGCTCAAAAACTACGTTTCTAGAAATAAAGATTTCCTTAGCTATCCTGTGTGAGTGTCTTCACAGCTGTGACAAAAAAACCCTATCATTCCTGTGTTAATTTCATTCCAGGAAAAGCAGAGGTATTGTTAAAAAAAAAAAAAAAAAAAAAAAAGAAAAAAAAAGTAGGTTTTTTATTGTTTTAACATGACATTTATTTTCAAGTTATACACTATTCATAAAGTGCCTATGAGATGAAAATTTGTTTTTCAGGATTGGAAACTCTCTTCCCTGTGAAATAAAATAAATAAATAAATAAATAAACAAATAGGTAAAAAATTAATACATTCCCCCCACATTTCTTAATTCATGCAATTTCCTGGTCAATATTAATTAAAACTTGTGAAGTTTCCTTTAAGCGATTTTAAGCATTTTGAGTTGACAGATGCCTGACATCTTGCTTCAGTCTCTTGTTTCATGATCTGCAATTTAATTGTGTCCCTTTGTTTCATTTTGTGCTATTACTGAAACTAGTATAAATCACAAAAGGCAAGCAAGATCTATGATCCTCCCCTTGATATGACACTAATAAAAATGAAATTAATGTGTTCTCTTCATAGCAAGATAGTATTTCTTTACCAACATTGACACTGAAAACAATTTTCTTCAACAGTGATTTTCATGTTTCTAAGAAGGTGAAGAAATATTTTATTATTCACTCTGCTTTTTTCACTGCTTTAGGCTGTGATCTCACAGATTATGTTTCAACAAATAACATTTTTTTTAATCAATTTAATTTCTCATGTTTTCATTTCTTTTTCCTTTGGTGGATATGGAAGATGATTAACTTATTAAAAGGTTGATAATATTATTTTTGACATATGGGAGAGTAGGGAAGAAGATGAAAAGTCTACATCCACACCTATTTTCTATGAAAACTGTGTGCTAATAATTAATTTTTAAACTAACCTTCTATATAGTTTACTTTTTTACATACACTTTCTTGCAGAAAAAAGTAATTTTTTGTATATTTTTTACCTCTACATATTTTACATAATTTAACACATATTTTGTATCATTTTGTATCAGGGCCATTTTCTTTTTCACATAAAGGAAGACTGAGAAAAAATATGTTCTAGAGTGAAGTTACCACAAATACTTTCCAATTTGACTGAGGCAGATTAGTATGCTAATGTTGTTTGTGATTTTCACCGATTTCTATAAAATACATGTTGTAAACTGAAAGATAAATTAACAACTATTATCATCTTTATTTTTTGCTACCCCAATTATGTATAATTTATCTGTGTGCAGGGAAAATAATTTAAAGACTGGTTTAATTCTAACTATTAAAAAGTATTAAAATTTAAACAGTAAACTTCCACTGAAATTTTCTACTATTTTTAGTTATTTAATTGCATTGTTATATATTTGCATTATTTATTATATATTATACCATATATAAAATAAAGATGATTTACTGATTTATTGAAACACAAATTAGAAAAAAATCATGTGTACATCTCAGAAGTGTAATATAAATAATCTACCCTATTTTGAAATTCTGTGCAATATAACAGAAATTAACTGATTGTTAATTTCATCTATTAATATAAATAGAAACCCATAATTTTTTGAGCCAAATCACCTTTTACCATTGCTTTAGTAAAAAAAAACATTAGAATAATGAAGACAGCAGATAGGGTCAATACTCCTTTACAGTTTCCTGTGAAAATTATTTTTAAGATTTCCTCTTTTGAAAAAAATCAAAGAGATTTTTAAAAAGGTATGTTTTGCTTTGATATATTGCATCTGATTTTACAGAAGAAAAATGTTTTAATTAGAATAAAGGATAGAAAGGTATATGTCTGTTGGGTGTAAATGTCAAGGTTTTGGTGGGGGACACTGCAGGGATGGTCTTTGTGGGAGATGGCAGGGACTGCCCTGAGTTGGACACTTAGTGGTTCTGCAACAGGCCCACAACAGAACACCTCTGAGCCTTTTGTTGACAATGAAATGCTGTATTATACTAATGTTATATTTTTATTTTTATTGAATGCAGAGGAGCATAGGAAAGGGGTGTGGGGGAGTGAGTAGCTGAGTGGGTGCTTGACTGTAAGCCAAGACCAACACACCATAACATGGAAATAATTTTACCTTGCTTTTTTAAAAAAAAAAACCAACCAACCAATTTGTTTCCTCAAAAACTGAAAAATTTAAATCTGGAAAGAACATGATCCAAATATTCAGGGTGAGGGGAAGACATTCCTGAAAAGATTTTATTTAAAATTGTGAGTAGCATAGAAATGTTCTCCCGGAACATTTCTGTGACCCTTGCAAGATGCTTCCCATTTTGTTTATCATTAAACATCAGAAAAATTAAGCAATTAACTAGAAAACACTATTTCAGCTATACAAGAACTCTATCAGACATATCAATTTTCTTTGTTTGATCATAGCAAAACAAGTCAGAAACTCCTATAGTGTATAGTATCTTCTGAAAATATAGAGAGGGTAGAAAAAGTTACAGAGGAGTAAAGTAAAAATTAAGACATAACCAGGTTAATTAAGACATAACCAGTTACTTTCAAGAATATCTCAATTTGTAGCTGACACTAACACCTTTTGTTCATAAATAGATTTCTGACCTTCTTATTAAGAATTATACTTCTGCCGCAGAATTGCTGAGCTTTTGAGAAGTTTTTCACTAACAGGAAAGGCATCTGAAATCTGTCCTATCCAAGTGAATTGTGTCCTACTCACTACCCAGGACTACATATTTCACCGTCAAAGTGCAGTATCAGTAAAGTTGAGCTGCCTGGGAAAGACAAGAATAGTCTTTTAATTAATATAAACAGCCTCATCAGCTGGCTGTCAACCATTGTACTTATTCCCACTGCTGTGCCCTGTAGTAGACACTCATTCCATCCCTTGGCTCCCATGTCCACAGACCATGTGAGCTCTGGTTCTATGGAAGGCCATGCTGTTGAATCTATTGGTTTTGGACTGTCTACTTTTCCTAAAATAGTCTAGAGGGCTGCTATGGTATCATGTACCGACAGTACAGACTCCCAAATGCAAGGAAGACTAGGTGAGCTATCCTCCTGGCCTGGTTGTTTTGTGAGACTGGGGGTCCTGAGGGCATAGACACAAATGTCTATGCAATACTCTCTCTCTCTCATCCCTAATTAGGGCTTGCTCTGAGTCTGTGCACAGAAGCAACAGCTCTGTTTAGCACTCCTACAAAGACATGCTTAATGCTTCTTACACTGGTTCTACAACTGCATGCAGATATCTTCCACTGTTCAACTATGTTAAAGAATCTTTGGGGGTGTCGGTTGACAGTTGGATGAATATATCAGCAGTGTGGCCAAGAAGGCCAACAGCATCCTGGCTTGTATCAGGAACAGTGTGACCAGTAGGAGCAGGGAAGTGATTGTCCCCTTGTAGTCAGTGCTGGTGAGGCTGCACCTCAAATACTGTGTTCAGTTTTGGGCCCCTCACTACAAGAAAGGCATTGAGGTGCTGGAGTACATCCCAAGAAGAGCAACAAAGCTGGTGAGGGGTCTGGAGCACAAGTCTGATGAGGAGCAGCTGAGGGAACAGGGCTCATTTAGCCTGGAGAAAAGGAGGCTGAGGGGAGATGTTATTGCTTTCTACAACTATGTGAAAGGTTGTAGCAAGGTGGGTGTCGGTCTTTCCTCCCAAACAGCAAGTGATAGGACAAGAGGAAATGGACTCAAGTTGCTCCCAGGCAGGTTTAATGTGTAGACATGGTGCTTAGGGACATCGTTTAGTGGTGGACTTGAGAGTGTTAGGTTAACAGTTGGACTTGATGATGTTAAAGGTCTTTTCCAACCCAAACAATTCTATGATACTAAGATCCTTTAGCTAAAGAGAGAGGGAGAGATAAAGAGCCATGCAGGGTACATTACTAAGAGCACAGGCTCTTAGGCACACTACTAAGGCAAGGGTTTTGCTTTCTAGGTTGTCAGTGTCCTGATACTAAAATACTCTCTAAATACTTAAGTTCCTAACTACAGCTAAATGTAATTCAAAAGCTACAAAATCAAGATTTTATGAAGTGAACAATGAGGGCTAGGTGTCTGTGTTTGATAGTGCAACTTGAATCATGTGATTCTTTGAAGCTTGGTTCCTTAATGTGTTCTGAGACCAGGATTATCTAAGGCTCCTGTAGTTTGCGTGTCTATGGTTGAGAAAATCAGAGCTGGCAGTTAGCTCAGAAACTCCTGACTGATGTATTGTTACTCCCTATCTTCTTTACCACAATTTCAGTATGTCTTTGGCAGTAGCAATGCTGTCTTCAAAGATTTTTCAAGTGCCTAGGGATAGCAGTATTTTGTGTGATTCTGAGGATAAATGGCAAAGATCATTCTTCGCCTCCTTTTAACACAGAAGCTACATATAGAAAAGACATGTAAACTGGAACTATCAAGAATTGATGTAAAAATCACTAAAAATGTAAAGAATACCCTTAATTTTAGAGAAAAAAGGGGAGTGTTATGCTATATACCTTGATGTTGTGAAATGTAAATGATGCACTTCTTTTATAACATTGAACAACATCTCTGCTTTTTAAAACCATGACCATTAAAAGACTTAGTGAATTGTTTGTTCTTATTGCTTTGCTTTTGGTACATGATATTAGACAAGAATGTCAATAAAATTTGGAGCTTTCTTGATTTTTCTAACTATTTTTCTCTCTGGATTCTTCTTTCTGCTTTGTGTGATAGGACTCAACTTCTCAACTTTTCAGAATGCTCACCTAACCATCTTTAAAGGCTATTTGTGGATTTGCTGCCTTCTTCTTAAGTCCTCGGTTCCAGTCCTTGCTCTGGTCTCCCTTTCCACGTGCAATTCCCAGGGTTTAATCTGTGAATTCCTGCATATGCTCTGAATGAGGAACAGTGGGTGCCTTCGGTAGGTGTTCTTGGGAAACAGGGAGATCTTGTGCAAGAGCAAGTGGGCATGCAAAAGCTCTGTAAGAGCCTTGACACTTGCTTCACAACTCTAATTTTTGATAACCATCTGGCATGAAGAAATTAAGTAATTGTTTTTTGTAAGAGGCATCTTGTCATTCAGAAGATTAATCTGTCATTTCTCTTAGGGTGTTTTGATTTAACCAATTTTCTCAGAAAGCTACCTAGGAGCAAAACAAGTGACCAGAGGTGTGGTGGTCTCTTCTGGTCTGAAAATTGTATATCTTCTACAAGGTTGCAAACAGTCAGTCACCTTTAGACTTACAGACAGCAGGTGCTTACATTATTTCATACATTTCCTTGGAAACAGTGACCACCCCTGAAGAAAAGCATAAAGATACCTGAAGTTGCTGCTCCACGTGTAGCTATAATAATACACATGCATTATTCCACAGTGTATTATGCAAGTCAACAGAAAGATGGTGCACATAAAACTGATATAATTTATTTACTCTCTTGTACGTACTCTACAGTGCTTATGGACTAATAATAGAACAGAAGAAATAATAGCAGAAAAGATAGATGGAAAAAATGCAATGCTTGTTTCTTTCTGAAGACTAGTTGTACTACACATGGTGTACAACAGGTTCATCAGATGACGAATGGCCTTGGTCCAGAAAAAAAAGTTAACTCACTTTCGGAAAAACTGCATACTCAGTATACCTGTGAATCCAATTACTGTTTTGCAAATCTCTTAAACCACGTGTGAGGGTTTACATGTGGGCATATTAATACACAGAGGTCATTTCAGAGTTATTTTTCAGTGAGCAGTGCATGCAGTTACTTGAATTATTACTTTACTCATTCTTTTCCCTTATTATACACCAATAAAATGTGATAGCATCTTAAAGTTAGACGTGTTAAGTTCTAAACAATTTTGGGCTTTTTGCATGGGGAATAATTAATGCATACGTCCTTTATGAACAAACAATGTATGAAACAGAAGGGAATTGTGTAGCTTAAATTTTGTGTGCCCATGCTGAATAGTCTGTGTTAATGTGGAATTCATGCTTGCTTTTAAAGTGACTTGTTGACAGTATGTGCCTTAACATTTGAAGGTAAACTCAAAAAATCAGCTCAGATAACTCCTCTCATTATGGCATGATTTCTGCAGAACTATCATATAACCTATGGACTCCTCTTTTAAAGCACAAAAGACTTGCCAGTCATTGAAGCTGTCTACTTCCCCAACCTTAGTGCACTTCTGATGTGAAGCAAGGAGAATGAGATGACAGGTGATGCCACACACCTGTGTTGTGCTGACCAGGTAAACCTGTGACATGAGATTGAAGTAGGAGTGAATTCTGTGGTTCTGTACAAGGCTACAGTGCTCTCCATATCTTTGGCATAGATGTAAAAAGTTAAAGTGAATTTGAAATGCTGCATGATGTGAAATATGTGATTCACCAGGACTGTAGAAGGGAGACAGGAGCTCACAGGGAAGGCTGAAGCTCCCCTCTGCTTGTAAAGCAACATTATTCTTTGTTTCTCACCCATTTCTACCCATATCTTGCATATTTCAATCTTTACCTCTCAGCCAAAATGGCTCTGGGATCTCTGTCTTACTTCTATATGGTGTAGCCTACAGCTTCTGATGACCTAGAATGTAGAAAGGAAAAAGCATAAATCCCAAGCAATTAGAGAGTAGGTGGGTGAAACAGAGTCCTTTTTACATACTTCCTGACTCCTTGTTATATTACAATGCTTTGATGTTTTTGATTACAGAATTGTTCTTTACAGGAGTGACTATATGACAAAGATTTCTAGTGTGCTGTCAGAATTGGGGCAGTAGGCAAGTTTGACCAAGATCACCGAAGTAAAAATGTTTGTTGACAAGATAACGAAAAAAATACAGAGAAACTGTCAATGTCTGTTATGTAGATTGTAAGTAAATATGGCATTTATTGATATTACTAACATGGAGCATCAATTCTTGAGGGACATTGAACTTTTAGTGCTATGACCCTGACATTTTTAGAGCACCTGCCACTAGCACTAATGCATTTTGCGATTGCAGTTATTACTGGAAAATGTTCACTTCCAGACTTTATCTAGAAATATTTGTACTAGTGGCAGAAGCAAAACTAGGAAACACAACTCAGCACTCCAGCTGGAAATAATTTATACATAAGCAACAGTTTAATGCTTGTATGAAATACAAAAGACTCTTTGCCAAAATATTTTCAAAATTGCATTTTTTTTGGATACAGAAGATGCTAAAAGCTAAGACAAAAAGTTCAATAAATAAGATTTTAGAAGAATGCAGTTGAAAGAAGCAATGTTGCTTGTATTTTACAGTGCATACCTAACATCACACATGGTAGTCTTCAAAGTTTGCATTCAAAAAGACATATAAGAATAGAAAATAATATTAGAAAATACTATTTGCAGTAGCACTGCTGGTAATCCAGTTGACATTTGTTGTACCTGAAAAAGGAAGGAAAAATATGTTTTGTATGGATGCACAGAAAAGATTGGCCCAATATGGCAATTTTTATTTACAAACCTTTAACAATATTGCTGTTAAAGTTGGCAGGAGTTCTTGAAGCAATAGCAGACCAATGAATCTTCAGTTACAGACCACTTCAGTCCTCCAGCCGCTGTAGTCCATGTCTTTTCACATCCTCCCCAGCTTGAGGTAGTCTTTCAGATACATTGCTACTTTACTTTTTTGTTTGGGCACTCACATGCTGAGAAGATTGATGTGTAGTCATAGAAACCAGCATAAAACAAGCATAAATTGGCTGTCATAACATTAAGACTCTCTAAATATCTTTCTCCCTTTTTTTTTCATTATTTGCATTAGAATAGCATTTACTGGATTCTTAACAAAAAGAAAAGATGAAGATTAAAGATTAAGAGTCCAGTTTAGGTATCTTTGGAATTATATGAGTGCTATTAAAGTTTTATATTGTGACACAGCATAGCTAAAATTTTGGCAATAATTCTTGTTATTTCAAATGTTGTAAAACACCTGAGAAATTTGGTTCTGAAACATTTGTCTATATATTGCTGTATAATGCCAATCCAAAGCTGCTTTCAGTCATTTCACTTTAAGGAAGAGCAAACTAATGGGTCTTTTTTTGTTTTTCTTCTCCTGTTTAAATACTGTGAATACAGTGTTTTAGTTGCAACTGATTTTCTTTCTTCAGCACGTATGTGCAGTATTTCCAAAACTGGTTGAGCTACAGGTGGCAAAACCTTTTAAATTAGATTTGAAAATTTTCTGGAAAGAGGGAATTTATATCTCTTTGATAACATAATCTTCCATTTTTATCCTTGAATGTTTATAGGGTAGGGTATTCAAAAAGACAATGCAGAGCATGGCTACAACGAAAGAAAGTGGTGAGAGGTATTGTCTACTAGAAGTCAGTTTTTAATGTTCCCTTTTCTTCTGTCTCATATAGCTTTGAACAATCAAGAAGCCTCTATTTACATTCCTTTGATTTATTTTACAGGATAGCAAGATAATTCTGTCTTTTAGGATAGAAATAAAAATGTTCAGGTACTAAGTTGCTTCCTAATTCATGAGCCAAATGTATATTCAGTCACAATGTCCTGACAGAGAGATATGATAGAATAGAATCATAGAACAGCCCAGGCTGGAAGGGACCTCAAAAGATCTTCTAGTCCAACTTTTTGTGGTAAAAGGATCTCAGATGAGTCCAATCTTATCTAGAAAACCTCTAGTAATAAGAACTCTACCACATCCCAGGGGAGGTTGTTCCAGTGATTCATTGTTCTCACTATAAAAAAAAAAAAAGTCTTTCTTATATCAAGATGAAACCTCTCCCAGTACAACTCCAGTACAACTGTGCCTTGCACTCTCCATGTGGCTGCTTGTTAAGGGAGAGCCTCCATTCCCTTTGTAGCTGCCCTTTAAGTACTGGAATACTGTGATGAAATCCCCCTGACCCTTCTCTTCTTCAGAGAGAAGAGATGTAACTGCTTTAGTCTTTCCTCACAGGAAAGACTTTGTGTCCCTCCTTTGGACCCTCTCCAGTCTGCCCACGTCGTTTTTGAGCCATGGGGACCAGAACTGGATACAGTACTCCATGTGCAGTCTGGCAAGTGCTGAGTATAGTGAGATGATCATGTCCCTATCTCTGCTAGTAATGGTCCTGTGGATGCAGCCCAGGATCCGATTTGCCTTTGTTGCTGCAGCAGCACATTGCTTATTCGTGTGCAGTTTGTTGTCCACCAGGACCCCCAGGTCCTTTTCAGCAAGGCTGCTCCCAGCCACATGGATCTCAGCCCGGCTTGGGCTCTTTGGTTATATTGTCCCAGGTGCAAGACTTTGCATTTGTCTTTGTTAAAATTCATACTGTTCTTGCCTGCATTCTCTTCCAGCCTGTCTGGGTCTCTGTAAGATGGCTCTCCCTTCTGACAAGTTGACCTTACTACCCACTTCAGTGTCTTCAGCAAACTTGGTAAGGGTGCTTTCAATCCCATCACACAGATCATTTATGAAGATGTTGAACAGTGTGGGGCCCAGTATCCATACCTGCACATTTGCCAGCCTGAATTAAAAATGTTATCATTACCCCCTTAGCACGGCCTGTTAGCCAATTTCCCACCCATCTTGCAAACCACCCATCCAACCTGTATTTTGCCAGTTTGTGCAGGCAGAAACTCTGGGAAACAGTGTTGAACACTTTGCTGAAGTCCAGGTAGACAACATCCACTGCTCTGCTCTGCTCATGTTAGCAGAAAGTGTTACCTTGTTGTAGAAGGTGACCAGGTCAGTCTGGCATGGTCTGCCTTTGGTAAATCTCTTAGCTTTTTCCAACCACCTGCTTCATTTGGTTTGCAACAGTTTCTGAGAAGACTCATTCAGGTACTTTCCCAAGGACTGAAGTAAGACTAATGGCCTGTAGTTTCCTGGGTTGTCTTTTGGACCCTTCTTGTAGATGGGTATAATTTTTTCACTGTTCATCAGGGATGTCACTTAATCTCCACAACTTTTCAAATATTATGAACAGTGGCCTTGCAATGAAGTCAGCCTCTTCTCTTTACACCCTGGGGTGGATTCCATCTGGCCCCATAGACTTATGTGGGTTGAACACTTGCAAGAGGCTGCAGACCAGCCCTTCCTCCACTACAGGTGGATTGACACAAGAATTGTCTTAGCTACTTGATCCTGCGATCTGGGGTTCAGCTATGCCGGTGAAGACATAGGCAAAGAAGATATTGAGAACCTCTGCCTTGTTGGAATTATTAGTGACTAGTTTCTCTACCCTGTTTTGTGTTGGGCTGTTCTCTTCCCTGTGCTTCTGCTTACTGCTCATGTATCTGAAGAACCTTGTCTTGTTGTCCTTGACATGTTTGGCCAATTTTGGTTCTAGCTGAGCCTTAGCCTTCCTGACTGCATCTCTGCATGCCCTAGCAAGGTTCTTGTAGTTCTTAATGGTTATTTGGCCACCTTTCCTAGCTGGTATGCTTCTTTTTTCACTTTTAAGTACACCCAAACTCTCGTTGTTAAGCCAGGGTCACCACTTGTTCTTCATTCCTCATTTCCTTTTGCAGGTGATGGATTGTTCTTGTGCTTTCAGGAGGCTATTCTTGAATAACTCCCAGTGCTCACAAGCTTCTTTGCCCTTCATAGACACCAAACATGGAATCTCTCACAGCTGGGATCTGAGCATATTGAAGTTAGCTCCTCTAAAATCCAGAGGCTTTGCCCTACTACTGGTCAGTAGTAGTGTGCCCAGTAGGATCTGAAACTCCACAATGTCATGGTTGTTGTATCCAAGGCTACCATTGGTCTCTATATTGCTAAGTCTTCTCTGTATGTGAGCAGCAAACATAGCAATATGCTGTTCCTAGTCAGCATGTCCAGCATCTGTAGCAGGAATCAGTCCTCAATGGATTCTAGGAACCTGACCTGTGCACCACTGTGTTGTTTTTTTCCAACAAATGTCCAGTAATTGAAGCCACCCATGACGACCAGGTTCTTTTGACCCAAGACTTCTTCGAGCAGCTAAAGTAAAGTTTTGTCAGCTTCATCATCCTGATTGGGTGGCTTGTAACAAACACCCAACATAAGATCCGCCTCAGTGATGATCCCTCTAATCTTGATATAAAGCATATGATATAACTTTTGTGGTCTCTGTAGCTCACCTCCATACACTAAAATTTCTCTTTTATATAAACACCATCCCATCTTCTTCCCTTCCTACCTTTCCTAAAAAATTTGTAACCGCTGTGGTTTTCCAGTCATATGAGTTTTCAGACCAAGTTTCTGTGGTTCCTATGACATCATAAATCTCAGTCAGACCTCCAGTTCCTCCTGTTTATTTCCCAGATCATGTGCATTGGTTTATGTACAGCTGAGGTGGCTGGACTTAGAGCTCTTGCCTTTGGAAAGGGTTGAGGAGCATCCCTCTTGGCTCTGGTAGGTGTGCTCATCTGTCCTGTTGATTACGAATACACAGGTGTCACAGCTTGAACCCTACCCCCAACGATTCACTAAGTCAACAAACGTGCTAGGGAATATTCTCCTGTCTCTTCTAGATACGTGGATCCCATCTCTGGAATGCCATGCAGACTGCTGCACGACTCCTCTCAGACACCTCTCCCTGTTTGTATGCCCTGTTCACAGAGCTTCTGATGTTAAGTTCCAAGCAGTCCAAGATGTCAAATTCCACTGACTTGGATTTTCATGTGTTACTATGGCATTTCCTTAAGCTTTATTTATGAGGAAATAATGCTACTAGCATTGAAAACACATTATTATATCCTTTCATGGTAAGAGAATGTCAGCACTTTTTCAAGCCAGAGAATATTGTTATGGTGTGAAGTAATGCATCTGAATCTGCAGGGTAAAATGCAGAGCCTCTGTCTTTAACATACAATGATAAACATAGACATCTGCAGACCAGGGTCTGGCATGATGCAATATTGTGACTTCATGGCTTTCATGCATACATTTGGCATTGTTAAGATGGGAGCGATGGATTATTTTTCTTATATAGTACTAGCTATGTATTACGTCTTCCCTTAAAATGGTCCCAAGACCCATATGAAGCTTATTATCCTGTCTTGAGGAATGTATTCAAGCCCATTGATCTCAACAAGTGCACTGAGGGAAATAAGTCCATTTTTCTCAGATTTATTTCATTTTCATGTATGACCAAGATTGTGTCTTAAGAAAGAAAATAAAGTATACAACCATATTGCTGAGGTATCGTTCTACATATTCCACTAGGTAGAATGAAATCAAGGTAACTGAACAAAAAAAAGGGTTTTCTATTCTTCCCCAAAATAGTTCTAATATTTTTGTATGTTTTTTTATTCAGTGGGTAGGCCTTCAGCTGTCCATGTAATTTAAAGTTTGTGGGGTTATTCCCTTATTGGTTCTTTTCTGAAAAGAGATTAATTATATGTTTTTCTTTGTGTATTACAAAGACTATCTATACTGTCATATTCTTCCCTCCAATTTTAATTAATTCTCAGTTTTGAACTCTAATGAATGTGCAGTGTAAATTTACAGTATGCCCCTACCAAATCCCTGTATAAGCACTTACTCTGTGCTATCACAAGATGACTCATTCCACTATCCAAGTGTCACAAGTGTGATCAAATAAATTTTTAATGTGCTCCAATCATCTACTCTACACATCGTTGGGTTTTTTTGTGTCATATGTTCTTAGTGCAGCAAAATTAAATTAATTCCTCTGCTGAGTGGCATTCTATAGAGTTTTAAAAACTTGAAATGTGTCATGTCTCTATAAGCAGAAAAGCTAAATTACTGTACCCTGACACAGTTTCTGAGGGCACTTAACTCTCAATTTTCAGTACCTCTAGAGTAAAGATTTTATGAGATACACATATTGTCAAGAACAGCTTTTTTTTTTTTTTTTTTTTGCTGTTATGTTAATATTTCGTAAGGCCTGAATAAGACATACAACATTGGTCACTGAACAAGAAAACTGTTTCACAGATGCCATGTTTCACTGAAACTAATCTTAGCCAGTAGCCATACACTTGACATGTTTTATATATTCCCTTATTGGTGTAAGTGTTGGGAAAATTATTCTAAATTAAAAAGCACAGTGGGCAAAGACTGAAACATCATTTTAGTGAAATTAATTTTTTTTATTAAAAAAAGGAACTAACTTCACAGTTAAAGCAGTAGCTTATAAACTATTTTGATCTTGGACATGCAATGGAAAGATAGAAAGTTGCATATTAGGTTGTTCCCCTTAATGATGTCATAATAAGCTTACTGGTGTATAACACTAAGAAAGATTGATATTAACTTTCAAAGCAGTTTTATTTGTATTTATTTAAAATACATGTATGTTTTAAAGAGCACCATAATTGACCACAGAAAAATATTTGCAAAGAAGTGGGAAACTGGCAAGATAACTTCTTGGTACTTTAAATGTTGGGGAAGTATTGGCTTTGACTCTAGCAATGCTGCGTAGCATTGAGATATTTCGAAGAATCTCTGTGCTTCTTTGTGAACCCTGTATATGGACTTGAACAGAGGCTGCATTCTGGCTCAGAGACACAAATGTAGGAAGCACTCACAGTGAAGTCTCTTGACTGTTCTTACCTGCACACAGAGGCAGAACCATTCTTTTTAATGGTAATTATTATGTCTCAGTTGTTTAACATACTGTTCATAAATTAGGCAATACTAATCCATATTTCTTCTTGTTGTTCAGTTCTTGCTCTATAGTGTCTGCTTACCTTTTTGAGTATGAGTTTCACCCATATCTGTTTCATAAAATACTACAATTTTTGCAAGCACACTGCAGCTCAAGTAATAGAAATGATACGATCATCACTATAAGCAAAACGGAATAATAAATAGTGGTGTATGTGTATCAAAAATGGTTGTTCAGAAATATAACAGTAATTCAGTTTTTAGCCAGTTTGTTAAAACATGTTTCTCCTTTGAATAAAGGCATGATAAAATTTAAAAGATTTCAGCAGATAGTATCTGTGTAAAAGAAAGATTTGCAGATTAAGACCTCTTTAGATGAAAATGTAATTCACTTTACCTCTGGAAAAGTGAACTATTGGCAATTCAGCATCTAAAGGTAGATTCTACCATCTGGTTAATTAACATGTGCTGATGAATGTGGTTTTCTGATCCGTTGACACTAATATGATGAACCTTCTGTGTATCTATATGATTAAATTTCTAATAATACATGATTTCTCACTCAGCATCCACTTCCAGAAACTTGTTATTTAAGAAAAAGCAGTAGGAACTTTTAGAGAATGATGGTCTACTGCCCATTGCAGTTTCCAGCAAGCCCTTTTCAGTTCAGGTTCTTGATCTGGGGTCCCAGGAAATGGTTTGGTACAGCAATTTCTTTCTTCCATGAATGACACTTAGTTTATAAAACCTATCAGGTTTATGAAGTGTTTCCTGAGTGTCACTGTGCTTCTAATTTTTTTTTTTCCTTAGCCTTTTTTGCACCTACTTAGGAAGTGGTGATTTGGGGAAAAGCTTACCTTTTTTGTATAATGTGCCTCCAGTTCAGTTGGTTCACTAACATTAATGTAATAAACTGAATGTATAATGATGGCCAACTGAAAAGTTGACTAGCAAAGGCTATAAATAGTAGTACTTTAATCCAGGGCAGGCTAGGCAAAGCAGAGTTAGCTCACACTGTGTACTGCATAAGTTCACATTGGTTGACCTTGTGTCAGGCTAGTTTGGCCAAGCTGGTACTTCTGAGTGGGAAAACTCAGAAATGCTAGCTGGTGTCCTTGAAATCTACAATTCTGACAGCTGACAGTTTTGCCCCTACAGATTAGTAATGACCAGAGCAATTAGTCCTACAAGGCTGTTGCAGTCACACTGCCCCAGCTCTGGAGCTGCTTGGCTGGCATTCAGACAAGGAACCCCCCCACTGGTACTGAGTGAAAGACATAGGCAGTGTCTTAGCCCCTTTCACCAGAACCTGTTTGATATTGGCATTGCTTCTGTGGGAGGGATATATGTATGTCTCATTTATCTGGGTAAATGTTGTCAGTCTGAGGTACTGAACTTGCTGTGTTTTGTGCTTTGTCAATACCATTGGTTACAGTTTATTGTTTTGTTTTGGTTATTGATGCTTTTTTCATTGTCTCAGCGGGAAAAGTAGCTTTCAACGTTGCTTGAATGAGAGAGAAACATAAATGTAAAACACACATGGGTAGCAAAATACAGACACTAATATGGAAACAGTTTAGATCAGAAGGGAAATGTTCAGGCCAATTATACTGAAAGATTTGGATACAGCTACAAAATACAAATCTTTTGATATTTTCAATAGATGTAGTTATTTTTTTCTCTGATCAGTTTCTGCAAAGGCTAAGTAACTTCCATATAGTATTATTTTTTATATTATTAATCGTATTTTCATTACTTCTTATGTGAATCTGTGCATGGTTTTGAAGTGATCTGGCTTTTAGAATTTGACTTAGTGGATAATTTAAACCCTCAGGGTAATTGAAATAATACCCCAAAATTTTCTTTTAAAAAAATATCTCCATAATAATATATACTTTTTAATCAATTATTTCAAGTAACTTTAAGAATTTTAGTTTAAGATGCTGCTGCTGAAATTTTCTTTGATACAGTTTGTCATGGTTTAACCTGGCTGGCAACTAAGCACCATGCAGCCGCTCGCTCACTCCCCTCTCCCTCAGTGGGATGGGGGAGAGAATCGGGAAGGAAAAAAAAAGGTAAGAGCCATGGGCTGAGATAGAGACAGTTTAATAACAGAAAATAATAATAATAATAGTAATAATGAGAACAGTAAGAGAATATACAGAATATACAAAATTAATGAAGCACAATGCAATTGCTCACCACCCACTGACTGATGCCCAGCCCGTCCCGAGCCGCGATCAGTCCCCGAGCTCCAATCAGTCCCTGAGCCTCGATCACTCCCCGAGCCGCAATCACTCTCCCTGCAACCGACCAACTAACCTCCCCCCCGAGCATGACGTTATATGGTATGGAATAGCTCTTTGGTCAGTTTGGGTTAGGTGCCCTAGCTGTGCTGTACTCCCAGCCTGTTATGCACCTGGCCCAGCAGGAGAAGCTCAAAAATGCCTTGAGTAGTCTCAGCACTACTTAGCAAAAACTAAAAACTTCAGTGTGTTATCAACATCCTTCTAGTACTAAATTCAAAACACAGTACTATGCTAGCTACTATGAAGAAAATTAAGTCTATCCCAGCCGAAACAAGAACACTGTTAATTTTCAATTTAAGGTATACTTGAACAATATAGTCATGTAAGATGAAGAATATAAAGATATGTTAAATATAATAATATAAGATATTGTTAGAATACTGAAAAATTATTGAATATTTTCATCTGCACAGTGATTTATATAACCCATTTTACAGATGTTATTTTCATGTGTAATGAAAAAAACTAATTAGAGTCATTAAGTTTGCTTATTCCCCTCACAGACTTCTTTTTTTTTCAGTTACTGTAAGATTTATTAAGGCAGCTGTCAGAATTTTGTAAAATGTAGGACAGTAACATGGATTTTTGATGTATTGAGGAATGACTTGTACATAACATAGAGTTGCTCATTCAGCAATCAGCTTGTATTCTGATAAGCAAATTTTTTTGGACAAGAAGGACTTCAAATCTGATGCATGTGCTGTCAAGTGTTTCATTTATGAATCCATTAATTCTGAGTAAATGGAATCACATATGCTCATACCATTATAGGCTACTATGCTTTGCCAAGTATAGAATTTCTATTTGTGTAGATGACCCCAAAGAATACCCTCAGCTAGAATAAACCAGCATAAATACACTGTAACAGCAGTGCTATATGGCTGATATGTGCCAGCAATAATATTAAAACAGCCCCTCTCCAGACTGTCTCCACCCAAAGCCACCTGATTTAGGCAGTTCTGTTTTCTTATCCTCTTGTCCCTCCTTTCAAGACTGTTCAATACAGCTGTGCATTTTCCTTGTTGTATCTCCTGTATCTTCCCTCAGTTCCATTCTGATGTTATGAATATACAGTACAAACTATGGCAAGATTACACTCCAAGTTTTCATACATGTTCAGTGCCTCTGTGTGTGTTGCAAACAAATATTATTGATATGTTTGTCAAAATATGGTTACAAATCTTGTGTGTAACTTTCCTAATCTGTGATTGTCACAGTAATTCATCTAAAAGAAGCACAAAATTTAGTGCTCTAAGGCACTTGAGGCATTTTAATTGTTTAAGGCATTAGAATCTTCCTCATTTGAATTGTACAGTCTTAAGTTTTAATGTCACTGGCTTGTGAAAATGCATTTTCTTGTAGTTCTGTACCTCTGGGATCAAGAATTATTAAGGGTTTTTTTGTTGCTTATAATAAATACATTAGCATCTTGTGTTGAGATGAGGATCAGGGACCCACTCTGGTAAGTCTGCTAGGAAAAGAAAAGGCATTTTGGCTCTGAAATCCTAAAGGCTTCATTATTAACTTCACTATCTGATACTATATATGCCCTTCTAATAGTCATTTTTATCATCCTCGGCCAAAATGCTAATTTCTTTGTAATGGCTCTTTTGCTTTGTGATTTTGAGCTGTGGGAACAAGTTGTGCTATTTCTATTAAACACAGTGTCACACAACATCAGGAACCTTCTCTGTCTCTCAGTGTGTCAGGGAATGTTTGTCTTGAAAGGGCAACATTTGGAGTTTATGAGACTAATGAGGCAATCAAAGAGAAAAATCTTTGCTATAGTTCTTATGTTCTTGGCATCTTAGTTTCTAGGCAACTGATAACTAAACTAGTTTCCCATAACCACTTTCAGAAATGGCTATCAGAACATGTGAAATGCCATTGAGATGAACAAGATATTAGGGCAAAGAAAGACGTGTTTTTTTACCTTGACCTAAGCCTCTTTTTCCTTCACTGAATTTTGTTAGACAGCTGAGTCATTTCCTTCTTTCCAATGACTGACTTATTGACTGTTACTTCACTATGAGGATCATGCATATTGTGACCATTAAAAGTATTGGAATTTCTCTTCCTGAACTTCTAGTGCCTTTTTTTTTGAACTGTTTTAAGTCTTTAAACTGCCTAGTCTTTAACTCATCTTGTTCATTACACTGTGTTACAAATCAAGGAAAATATGATCCTGTCCCAATCCTTGATATTAAAATTTTTTAAAGTTATCCTTCTCAGAATGACTTAGCAGTGTAAAAACATTCTACCTCTTATTTTATTCTGGATTTACTCAGCACAAATTGCTTTCCCTCACTAGCCCAAAATAATTCTGTAGTGTCTGAAGACGACATCATCAGAGCTGTTTCACATCTGACTTAGCTGGCTGTGATTTGTACTGTTTTTTCAAACTGTCTTCTCTTTCTTGCCTTTTGAAATGTTCAGGTCAGGGCCATTGCACAATTAAAAGGATCAAGAGCCTGTGTTATTTTTCTCTTTCCTTTTGGCTTTACATCTTTGCAGAGAAAAAAAAAAAACAAAAACAAAAACAAAAAAGGAGGGAGAATGCCAGATGGAAATGCTCTGGATTATAATGACCAGGTAGCCTAGGAGGATATCAAAATGCAAACTTTCAGGAGGTACCACATTGTTTCTGTTTCAGCAGCAGTGTCCTTGAGTGATGACAGCTAACCATTCTGGTGCACAGAGGAAAATGCTGCAATTCTATGTTATGGAAGACCTGTGAGTTATTGGTAGCCAATATTTACTAAACCAAATGCTCAAATACCCCATTGTGCTGTGCTATCAGTTAAATTTATGTATATTCTGCATGATAATCTGCAGTTACCATGTTTTGTTGAATCTGGAAAGGCAAGAACAAAAGGAAAATAGTGTTAATTTTTTCAAGTCTGTAAAAAAGATTAATTAGGTAGTGAAGAGCAATTTATCGTGAAAACGCACAGAGAAATATGCTTGAGGCACTCTTCATTTGACAAATCTGCAATATGATCCTGTCCCAATCCTTGATATTAAAATTTTTTAAAGTTATCCTTCTCAGAATGACTTAGCAGTGTAAAAACATTCTACCTCTTATTTTATTCTGGATTTACTCAGCACAAATTGCTTTCCCTCACTAGCCCAAAATAATTCTGTAGTGTCTGAAGACGACATCATCAGAGCTGTTTCACATCTGACTTAGCTGGCTGTGATTTGTACTGTTTTTTCAAACTGTCTTCTCTTTCTTGCCTTTTGAAATGTTCAGGTCAGGGCCATTGCACAATTAAAAGGATCAAGAGCCTGTGTTATTTTTCTCTTTCCTTTTGGCTTTACATCTTTGCAGAGAAAAAAAAAAAACAAAAACAAAAACAAAAAAGGAGGGAGAATGCCAGATGGAAATGCTCTGGATTATAATGACCAGGTAGCCTAGGAGGATATCAAAATGCAAACTTTCAGGAGGTACCACATTGTTTCTGTTTCAGCAGCAGTGTCCTTGAGTGATGACAGCTAACCATTCTGGTGCACAGAGGAAAATGCTGCAATTCTATGTTATGGAAGACCTGTGAGTTATTGGTAGCCAATATTTACTAAACCAAATGCTCAAATACCCCATTGTGCTGTGCTATCAGTTAAATTTATGTATATTCTGCATGATAATCTGCAGTTACCATGTTTTGTTGAATCTGGAAAGGCAAGAACAAAAGGAAAATAGTGTTAATTTTTTCAAGTCTGTAAAAAAGATTAATTAGGTAGTGAAGAGCAATTTATCGTGAAAACGCACAGAGAAATATGCTTGAGGCACTCTTCATTTGACAAATCTGCGAGCAACAGCACTTTCTGACAGTGCAGTGTGACAACACTTTATCCATTTCAGCTACAGGTATTATGTTAACTCTTCAGAAACCTGCATCAAAAGATCATGAAATCTTTAGAACCTCATGAAAGACCTTCAACAGCACAGTGAAATGTCAGAAGGAGAAACTTTGTACTTCTATGGAGTATTACATCAAAAATTTTCCTAGGGGGCTGATAAACTTGAAAAGATACTTTCACCTAACCAAAATGTCAATCACCAAAGGCAAGAATTCTATGAACAACTGCTGTGTTTCCTTTGTTTCCTCTTTTTAGTTGTCATGGTTGCTATTATGTCCACCTATGAGTAAGATGAAAAAAAAACATTCATTCACTTGTTTTAATTAATGCAATTTTTAGAGCTTACAGAGTTGGTAACATATTGAAAAGGCATTATGCAAATGTTTACACATCTATTTACTTACATTATCATGTTCACTTGTCCAAATATCGGCATTTGTGGCCGAGATTTTTTTGTGCAGAAGGGAAGCTTACATATAAAAAGCCTAGATCTTCTGACTGTTAACAAACGAAATTGCCAATGAAATACAATGAAAACCACTGCATATTCATTTGTTAATTAGCTGTATATTTTCTAAAAAAAAATTATCAATGCAAATTGTATTCTTTATGTTAAAAGGAGAACTACGTTTTTTCAGTACTCTTTATGGGGTTTTGCTGTCCATTTCAGTCTTGCTTTTTCAAATGAAGGTGGGTGATTTTTTTTTTTAGTTTCCAAATACTCACAAGCCCCCTTATTTCTGGCAGGACAACATAACACCATTGGTCCCATGTCACTACATTTTAATACATACTTTACACTCACATAACAAAACATTTATATACTCAGTGTGACTCATATAACCAAGCTATAAAAATCTCATTTTCTGACCATTCAAAACTTCAAATTCAAAACACAGTTCCTCATCTCAAAGGTACGTGAGACACAAATGTGACAGAATTGGCTGAAGAGAACTTTGCTTTGGTGACATAGTGATGTCTGCAAAGGGAAAATACTGAAAGAGGGTTTCAAACCTGACAGCTGCTAATTAGAATCAGCACTAAGCATCTATTCTCCTAACCTCTTCTTGACTTCTAACATCTGAGACTACATATCATTTCTTTTATACAACAAAATAATGAAGTATAAGTAAGCATGTGATGGTTTGAGGCCTGAAAACAGACTACACTCTGTAAACAAATCTGTTTTAAAAAGCAGACTTTTCACAGTGGGAGTTTAAAAGTCTGGACAGGGCATTAAGAGAACATCATCATACCATTCCTCCTGCTAGAAAAATTCATACTTATCTGATGCATTCTTTCTGTTTTCCTATCTTCACTCATCCACACTCTCTCCCACTTGCACATACGTCACAACATGTGGAGATCACCCTCTACTGTCATCTCTCTTTATCCCAGTTTATAATTCTCTCCAGGCAGAAAGATAAATAGTTTTCTTTGTTTCTTTCTTCAGCCTTGGCACAGAATTATTTTCTTGCTTTTATTCTGGGTGCTTTCTTTTTCTCCCACAGTCTGTGGATCCTTTCCCAAGAACAAGCTGACTATTTTGTCTTAAAACCTTGAAACCTACAAAGAATAATGAGGAACACTTCCCCAGATGTTTCCAGAGAACAGGAAATTTTCTTTAGATGGATTGTAAATGAAAGTTCTCTTAAAAGAGTGTGGAATTAGTGTGGGGATAATGGTTATTAACTCACTTCCAATAAAAATTTGCATGAGACCCATATTCCTGTTAAAGGTTTTCCACAGCTGCTTCAAAGTTATGAGAGATTTCAAGTATTGACTTGTGAACTTAAAGCAACAATTTCTTTGGTTTTTTGTTGGTTGTTTTCTTTTTTTTTTCCCCAGTATAATAATAATAATGCTAAGTTAAAATATCTACTTCCAGAGTTTATTTAGATTTTGAGTATGATTTCTCTAGGTATGCCAAGCGGTCTTGCACTTGCATAAGAATACTGCATTCACTATAAGTGTGAAAGGACTCAGAAATGTTAATCAGCATCCTTGAATAAGGACAATCTTTAAAAGTTAAGTTGAACTTATAATAGAGTGAAAGATTAGAAGTGAATTAATTGCAGTTCGTAGAAAAGTTATGTGAGCTAAAATAACTGTTACTGTTTTCAGTATATATGAAGATGAGTTTTCTCTCAAGGAATACTGTGGATATAATTAAAAGGCTGGTCTTTTCAGATGTGAAGTAACTGATATAATTTAACAGTCCATGAACTAGTCAAAAGCTAAGGAAAAAGCATGCTGAGAAGTTTTCTTGATGCTGTTGTCTTCTTATTTTCTTTTTTTTTTAATTATCAAATTATTCTTATTGAGTGTAGGAACTACCATTAATTTTTGCAGACTTCTTGAAAGAAAAGGATAACCATAGTTTAGTTTTTTGTTTGAAGGGAGGGGGTTTGTTTTGCTTTTATTAACAACAGCTCTTGAAGTTCCCCTTGGTATGACACTTCCTTTAAAATGCATTTCTCACAAACAAATTCAGACAGCTAAAATGTAACATCAACAACCTTTCTGGCTCACAGTTTATGAGACCACTTAATCAAATATACCTTAAGATTTTTTTTTTCGTATCTACTACTGCTGAATTTTCTTGGAAACTTACCCAAAAGAGCTACTGTTGTACATTTAAAAGTAATATAATTCACTGTATGTGCATGTATTCAAGGCTGAGAATATGCCAGACAACTATGCTGTAGTGAGGGGGTGTCCAATGTATCAGACTTTATGGTACGTTTACGTTATAATGTTCTTTTTTTATGGGTATATTGGGATGTAGCTTAAAATTGAGAGACCAATGTTTATAACCAGATGTAAACAATTTTCATAGAATCATAGAATGGTTCGGGTTGAAAGGTACCTTTAGAGGTCATCTAGTCCAACCCCCCTGCAGGGAGCAAGGACACCACTAACTAGATCAGGTTGCTCAGAGCCCCATCCAACCTGGTCTTGAATGTTTCCATGGATGATCCCTCCACCACCTCTCCGGGCAACCTGTTCCAGTGGTTCATCACCTTCATTGTAAAAAATTTCTTCCTTATATCCAGTCTAAACCTACCCTGGTTTACTTTAAAACCATTACCCTTTTTTCTGTCACAGCAGGCCTTGCTAAAAAGATTGTCCCCATCTTTCCTGTAGGCTCCTTTTAAGTACTGAATGGCTGCAATCAGGTCTCCCCGCAGCCTGCTCTTCTCCAGGATGAACAAGCCCAACTCTCACAGCCTGGCCTTGCAGGAGAGGTGCTCCAGCTCTCAGATCATTTTAGCAACCCTTCTCTGGACCTGCTCCAACAGTTCCATGTCCTTCTTGTGCTGAGGGCTCCAGAGCTGGATGCAGTACTCCAGATGAGGTCTCACCAGAGCAGAGGAGAGGGGCAGAATCACCTCCCTGGACCTGCTGGCCATGCTTCTCATGATGCAGCCCAGAGTACGGTTGGCCTTCTGGGCTGCCGGCACACATTGCCAGCTCATGTCCAGCTTTTCATCCATCAGTACCCCCAAGTCCCTCTCCGCTGGGCTGCTCCCAATCCCTTCGTTCCCCAGCCTGTATTGACATCGGGAGTTGCCCCAACCCAGGTGCAGGACCTTGCACTTGGCCTTGTTGAACCTCATGAGGTTCTCATAGGCCTACCTCTCCAGCTTGTCCAGGTCTCTTTGGATGACATCTCTTTGGATGACATCCCGTCCTTCTGGTGTGTCAACTGCACCACTCATGTTTGTGTCATCTGCAGACTTGCTGGGTGTGCACACAATCTTGCTATGTCGTGACGAAAATATTAAACAGCACTGGTCCCAGTATGGACCCCTGAGGGCACCACTTGTCTCCATATCCATTTGGAGACCACTACCCTCTGAATGTAAAAATCCAGCCAGTTCCTTATCCACCGAATAGTCCACCCATCAAATCCATATCTCACCAATTTAGAGAGAATGATGTTGTGGGGGAATGTGTCGAAGGCTTTGGAGAAGTCCAGATAGATGACATCCATGGCTTTTCCCTTTTGATCATTTTTTATTACTTTTGATCATTTCCATACTTCACGAACTCTGTCCTCTATAAAAAAGTATGGGTTTGCTGACTATTTTTTAAAGAATTAATATTCTAATAGTTTTTGCATAAAGCAGATGCTTTTCTATAAATGACTGGCCTGACACACCAGTTTGACCTTTTTGCTCATTTGTTTACTATCAGTATTCAAGAAGACAAGCTCATCAAAGTGGTAATGACTGAAGGGTTTGGGAGCCCAAACTGATTTTCTGCATCTGAATTGCAGATGAAGAGTGTTGCAATATACGCTTTTAAAAAAAATGGTGTGTAGTAGTTTATAGTCTTTCTATTGATTTAATTCTACAGGTAGTTTGTGGTTATGTTTTGGAAAGTTTTGTTCAATAAGTAAGGAAGGGAAA